>NW_019743681.1:124273-165371 GCF_002891405.2 Cryptotermes secundus
ATATATATATACACTTCTTTGTTCATTTCCTCCTTTCTTATTTATTCAGTTATCCATCCTTCCTTGTTTCTCTGCCTAGTTCTTTGTTTACATATTTCATATCTATTTCTACACTTCTGTCTTTGTTCTATATTCTCTTCCTATTTCACTTGTATACTTCGTCATTTAACCCATTTATTTTATTATTTTCTTACCCATCTTCGCACCTTCCCATCCAGCCTCCATTTAGTTCTTATTTATGCATTCCTTTTCTTTTTGTTCAGGTCCTTCGTTCCATTAGGAGCTCAGTGACATCACAGAGTTCGCTGCGGCACAGTTCAAGCACCAGTCGCCGTTGTGACAGCGACTGAGTGTCCCTTTGCTACAGGCGTCTGCCCATTGTGAACTGGGCTTTCCACTGCCCGCGCCGGGTGCCCTACACTTCCTTACACCCGCTCCACAGACACGGCGTTCCGTAGCGAAATAACGCGCTTGGTGGACGATGTACTGAACACGTTGAGCTGCTTCAGTCACTGGGAAACATCAACTGACGGGTGCCGTGACTTACGCCAGGCTGTGAACATCACATCACTGGACTTGTAACTGAGGTCGAGGGCCACATAACAACGAATCAAATTAATTTTAATTAAATATATTAAAACGAATTAAAATATACGAATATTTTAATCACATATATTTCTGTTGCATGGAGCATCGCCAGTAGATTTCTAAAAAAATAAATGAAACAAATCATTTTTTAATTTCGGAATTCTGGCTGCCTACATAGTCCACAGCGCTTGGTACAAAGAATAAACAGTAAACAGTGGGAGATCTCTTAATGAGTGGTGGCGAAACTGACTGACGAAATTCAGCGGTTGACAAAAAGAAAACTCGCGCATTGACATTGCGACACAAAAATGCATACATTATTAGAACAGGAACGCGTTGCCAACCTCACGGCCAGAAATACGCCAAACAAACAGAACCTCTCCTGGAACTCTCCACCCCGTGCAAGGAAGATTCAAGTTGCCTCATGAACTGGGAAGACAGGAACAACCCGGGGGAGTGGACAGAACTCCTGTTTCGTTTCCGGGACGTCCTGGGTTCAAACCACAGGTAAGAGACCGACTGTCCTGCCTGACAATTCTTTCCGTCTTTTCTTCGCTCACGCCGGGAAATCACCGGGACAGTGCCTTAAATTTGTTGGAAGACAGTTTCCTTTCAGATCGCTTCCACTTCACAAATCATCCCGTCATGCGATTAGATTCAAAAAGGTAAAGTTTTCCTACAGAGGAGTGGATGTATAATCCACGCTTTCTTGACGTCAGCACTAGTTGGAGGTGCGCAGTCCGCTTCACCCCCTGCACCCATTGGTTAGGAAGCTGGGTGGGCTCCAAAACCGGCCTGCACCACGTGTAAAAGATTCATGATCCTATCGGGACTAGAACTCCGATCCTTCTGTCGTCCAGCCCGTAGCCACCGACTGCGCTATCCCAGTTCTACTGACTGGATATAGTCTTGCTAAGTGAAAACATCGTTAAACGAACCTCACCGATATCTATGAGCCGATTGACTAGAAAACGTGGGAGCCTCGACGTCTCACAACCTTATGGTCCTCCACGGTCTGTTACGGAGATAGATTTACCTTGATTTTTATGTATCGATTATGTTACGCGCGTTATCATCCTTAGGATGGAAGTTACTTAATAGCTCTAAATAAGAGTCACTTCTGAAATACAAGTTAGAACCGTTACCGCTTGAAACAATGCAGACGGTATCAAGCAGACAGCTATACAGAACTGACAATATACAGATTATTAATATCTGTAAATTTGAATGGAAACATTTCCTGATACGATACATATTTAGCGAATATAGCGAAATAGATTCTATAGTTACTGAGCGTGATGTAAGTCTGATTATTACTGTAGGATTCTGACGATGGTGTATAACACAGAGAGATATTGGGTTTTCGGACTTTATCCATCGTCCTGGTTTTTAAGATAACTAAGAAAAACACGACGTTGGTCCAGTGATTGAGGCTAGCTCTTTCTAAGGGACCCAACAGAATAGATGTTTTCCCTCACCTGAGGACGGAAACAGATCAAATTTCCGAAACGTCGTGTTTTTCTTAGTTTTCTTAAAACCAGGACGATGGATAAAGTCCGAAAACCCAATATCTCAGTCTGATTATGTTTGATATAAGATACTTGCGTCTATAGTGAATGGACGTCAAAGCCCATGGGGTATGTAAATTGGCGAAGAAGACTTTCGGAAAGCGCTCCTGTCGGGATACGATGTCAACTCCCGTCGTACTGAATGAATGTGGAGGAACCGCACACTGTTTACCGGCGTGCACCTGTTGCGGCATACTAATTCCCGTAATATCCCATTGCATGCAAAATGCCATCAGTTGAAAGAAACGGTAAATATAGTCCGCAGCTAATTCAGAGATGATGCGTTAACTGAGATATGTAGATCGCTTTATTGCGTTACCCGTGCGCATTTTTCGCGAACTCCTGAAATAAACTGGAATGGAAAAAAAAACAACATAGATCAGTCTTTCGGAGAGATGACATACACACCAGGACCATGGAAGCTGTATAAATAGTTTCTCAGGGCGCCCTCGCCAACAATCTGTCACATAACTCTTCAGTCGACTTGCTATTTCGACGCCTGCGTTGTCGCAGACGTTGCGACGCCTCTAGGAACGACAGGTGGCTGAGGAAAGATTAGGCCGCTCGGCGCCGCAGTGGCGAGCAACACTGTCACGTGATTAATCTTCAAGCCAATTAGACAAGACTGGAAACTGTAGCTACTGCATGGGGATACACGCACAGTAAATGTCAGGTGTGTGTCTCAGGAAATTGTGTTTCTCGGTGATCTTACGTTCATGTCCTCACTGTAAATGTAGATACATCCATTCGTGTCTTCATAACGCCGAGAAATAAATTATGAAATTATTTATTTTTACTTTCCTGACACTAACTTCGCCGACAAGAGACGGTCGCTCGCTCGGTACAGTTCGCTTCCGGACTAAAGCCACGGAATTTATTTGTTTTTGTTGTTATTATCTTTACAAGGAGTTAAACAATTAAGTGGAAATATGAGTCAGGGTTTCTTCCCGGCATTTCAGAGCACGGGGAAACTCTGAACGGCTCTTCAATGTCCCTTCTGTTGTGTGTGAAACAGTGAGTGTCTTCCCTCGTCTGCCTTAGCTTATCACTCGTATCGCCAAATTATATTTCATCTAATCAGTGGCGGCCCGTGATGGTCTCATCAATTGGTGCCACGACCACATTAATTTAACCCCTCCTCCTTCCCCACCCAATTCTATATATTTAGGGTATGAGTGACAAATTTGAGTTCCTATTTAAATGTTCGCATTTTACACAATATCATATTATTTCTGTTAACTATGGACTCATTTTATGTTGACAAGAACGTGTTAACAAACGGGTTGTATCCCTAGGCTCGGCATTTTATCCCTCTTGATAAATACAATGTTCCCTTCTGCCGGCGGACGTTTCGGAAACCGCAGACCCATCTGTTCTCTCTAATGACCACGAATAGATCTCATAGATGGATGGACAGACCGACGCTTTTATATTCTACGTGCTGCAGCAGCGATGGGTACGGGCCTATAAAGGCGATGTTTCTGTCACTGGGCCAGACCGATAACATTAATCACATCTACCTTGTAGGCTCTTTGACATTCATAGAGGCACGGATCTATGTAACACCGAATCATTGCGAAAATTCCATGGAAATCTTTTCAGTAGTTTCATAACTGAAATCTTCGGATACACGGGCTCTTTCGTCATCCTTAATTTTATGTATTCATTTGAAAAACACACAAATATTTGGGCGTAACGCAGAATGTTTGCGAACAACCTTCCTTGAACCGGACGCAGTAGCGTCTCTACACCTGAGCACTAAATGCGAAGCTGTTTCCCCTGCTTTGGGAGGAGCTGCACTTCACTGTGAGTTAGTCACGCTGCTATCCTGGGATGAACGCACTCACGAGGCGTTTCATTGCGTGAAGGGCCACAGTGCGCGACGGAAATTAATTGAATCCAGCAACATATGTATACATGGGGCCAGCAACATATTGTAAATGCCACCATGACAGAAATGAGGTCCGTGACAGTGGGTAATAGAAATGCCTATTGGAATTCTATCACGTCTACTGACTCCGCAAAACTTGAGTGCATCCAGAAAAAGTTTGCATCTGTCTGTTTCTATCGCTACTTCCCACATAGCTCCTATAGTTATACATCTGCCTTAGAGAGACTAAGATTGCACCCTCTAAGTCTGCGTAGACATCTTCTTGATGCATTCTTCTTCATTCAGGTTTATCGTGGCCGTAAATCCTGCTCCTCCCTTCTGGATAATGCTAGTCTTCGTGTTCCTACTTGCCATGTTCGAGACCTCTACTTTCAGCGTTCGTCTCTCAAAAAGACACTGTCCCTCTTCTCGGTGCGCCCTTGCTACCAACATGGTGGGTAAAGATCTCGACATATTTGCACACGGAGCGGTTTCTCTGAATCATATTTTACAAGCATGTACCAAACCTTTTACAGTGTTACTGGATTAGTGTTCTCATTAACTACAAATGTGTATACCTCGGCTAACTTTAATTTTCTTTAATTTTCTTATGTAATTTTTTAATTTATTGACTTGTTATTAATTTTATAACTCCCAGTTGTCTTATCTTAGTATCTAGTTGCTGATAATATTAGCAACATTCATAATAATTCATAATTCATAAATGTATGTATATATTTAAGTCTTCTTTAGATTTATGCTCACTGATTTATTTCTGTCATATTTGTATTGTGTTTTTGATTATTTTTCTGTATCTATATATACTCGTGCTTACTTTGTAATTGGCCACTGTGCTGTTAAGTTATTGCACGTAAATAAACATGAATTGAATTGAATTGAATTATTATTATTCGAAACAATGTTAGTTTTGCTTTCTCCAATTTTTTAGACTCTCCTTCGATTTCTGACTGTGACGTTAAGTTGGCAATTGGACGCCTCAGCCCGTCGAAGTGTGTCGGCAGAGGTAAACTCCACAGATTCATCATTAAAGGCTGCTCTGACAGTTTTGCCAACATTTAGAGTAACATTTTAATACAGTTTCCCATTCTGTGGAAGCAAGCGGGCGTCCTGTCTCTTTGCAAGAAAAGTAACAATGCTCTAATTACTAGTTACAGACCAATCACAATTTTAAACAATTTTTCCAACATTTTTGAGAATATGATGCATGACGGGCTCTCATTTTATTTCAAATTTGAACTTGACATATTTCAGCATGATTTTATTCAATCGAAGTGTACTGCAACTAATTTACTTACTTACTTACTTACTTACTTACACTCTTACTTGTGTTCTGTCAGTTCACGATGCCAAACGTTTCAATTTTGACATCAGCATACCTTTTGCTACATAAACTCAGTAATTTTGGACTATCCGATCCAAATTTGTCCCGAAGTTACTTATCATCTAGATTATCAGTTGTTTGCGCTTTAGGAAAGTCTCCCGCACGAGAGTCACAAGGCTCCATTTTGGGACCTCTATTGCTCGACAATTTGATTGGTGATTTATGCGTCAAAATTCGTTTTCCCGAATTTCTGCTCTTTGCTGATGACTTAAAAATATTTCGTATCATAAAACCTTCTGACGATTGTAAATGACTACAATCCGATACAGACTCTGTACAGAAGTGGCGCACTGGAAACTATATGAACATTAACATATTCAAAACAAATATGACTTATTTCGTTGGTAAAAGGAACAGTATCCATTTTAATTATTTTTGTGTGACGCATTAACCGTATGAACCGATTGTGCAAAAGACCTTGCGGTTGTGCTACACAGCAAATTGCATTTACATCCAAAGATATTGGGTTTTCGGACTTTATCCATCGTCCTGGTTTTTAAGATAACTAAGAAAAGCACGACGTTTCGGAAACCAGACCAGTGATTGAGGCTAGCTCTTTCTAAGGGACCCAACAGAATAGGCGTTTTCCCTCACCTGAGGACGGAAACAGATCCAGTTTCCGAAACGTCGTGTTCTTCTTAGTTATCTTAAAAACCAGGACGATGGATAGAGTCCGAAAACCCAATATCTCTGTGTGTTATACACCATCGTCAGAATCCTATAGTAACTACTTGCATTTACATCGTCATGTTGACTACTTACATTCTCAAGCCCCGAGGATTACAGACCAGCTAGGATTAGAATTGAGAGTCTCTTGTGACGGCAGCCGAAGATGATTGAGAAGAGCTGGCAACTGAGACGCCAGCCTGCAGGGATATGAATTTGGGAGCGGAGGAGTTGAGGCATCACAGTTACTGAGTGTAATTCAGTGGAGCTGAAAGTCTGGCTGTGCACTATGGTGCCGTGATATTTGGATCATGTGATTCAGTGAGAATGATAGGTGAGGGCGATTGTGGAGCAGTTGGTGGAATGAAGATTGGCAGGGGAAACCGAAGTACTTTGAGAAAACCCACCCCAGTGTCACTTTGTTCACCACAAATCCCACATGACCTGACCTTGGCGGTGGGAAGGCAGCGACTAATTGCTTGAGCTATGGCACGGCCCCCAGCCCCTAGCCCCCCGCTCACTGCTCGACTCTGAAGACTGACGGTCTGTAAACCTTTGCTGAACCACACAGGATCTTCATCTCAGGGGATTTCTGGCTTCCATGTCCTGACTTCAGTGTAATTTTACCTCCCTCCACTTATTTCTGTATTACATTGTTATTTCACTTGTTTTACAGAAACGGGCCTGAATTTAATATTTTTGTTCTGTTGCAGATGGCGCAGCGAACTATTGGGGAGCAGATAACAGGTAAAAAGTACTTCGATATATTTTTTTGTATTTTTCTGTTATCCTTAGTGGGGTGAGACTGAGTCCACTTGGTACTGCCTACTGTACCAGCCCCAGACAGATGAGGGTGATTGTGGAGCAGTTGGTGGAATGAAGATTGGCAGGAGAAACCGAAGTACTCGAGAAACCCTGCCCCAGTGCCACTTGTCCACGGAAAATTCCACTTGACCAGACCCGGGATCTAACCCGGGCCGCTGCGGTGGGAAGTCAGCAACTAACCGCTTGAGCTATGGCGCGGCACAGTTTCACACTCATTAAACTGAATTATTGGATGCATGCACGTGTACAGATCATCACGAACCAAACGTTTCCTTGCCTTACACAACCCCGCAAGATGAAAAGGGAATACATAGGGCCTACTATAGGCTTGTTGAAATGCATGGCCGGCGTAGCAGAGACGCGTTGGGCGGCTGGCTTCTTAGGGTCACACCAGTGGAGTGCGGTGATACCAGACATCGAGGTTAGCGGGTCGTGATGGTCCGAGCTTCAGCCTTAGCCTTGACACGGACTATCCCGGTTTCTCCCCATGCAAATAAAATTATTGTGGAGTATAGATCCGTTGCTGGGAGGTGACTATGTAAATACCAGCCGTTGCTAGGTAAACCCTGCACGCAACAATAGAGGAGATGTCACGATACGTGACGCGTCCGGCCGTTGCTATGGAGCGCCCGCACTTTACGCATGCGCGGTAACATCACATAACAATAGAAGAGGTTATGCAGGCTGTGTTTTCTGTAGCTCCGCTCCGAGGCTATATGACTCGACCGACCATGTTCTGTTTAGCCAGAGAGGACAGGAGTTCAGTTGAGGGTTCAGCTATGGAGTCTGTCATGACAGCACCATAAACATTCGGTTGTTGCGAAATGATTATGTTTGTCAACTGGCTACCACCTACCACTTGGCGCTACAGCCCTGGCTGAGCCTTGGCCTCCTCTACAACCAGTCTCCACAAGCAGTGCGTGCTGCCATAGGAATGGACCCACGCATGATGACCCGAGGCTAGTTGTTAGCTTTCTGTTACAGGATGAGGTTGTTAGCCTCATGCCCAACCCCCAACCTGGAGGACCAGGGTATCTCTCTTAGTCTGGACTCTACCCTCTGACCTTTCCGACCTTGGTGACCCTACTGGTAGTTAAACTACCGCCGGCATAGCTCTCCAGGTCACAAACTCACGCAAGCCCCACAACCACGACAAGGTGGAGACACCTTTGGGGGGATTTATCAACTGAGTTGGTTATTTTCGACTTAAAAATTCTACGCAAACCGAACTTCAATGATCTTACTCATAACGAAACCACTCCGCTCTGAATTGCTTGCTTGTGTTTCGTGTACTTGGCATTGACTCTCTTTACAATAAAATTAATTCTGTCCTGCGTGAGATTGTGGTAACACAGTGCGCCGACAGAGCGTAGTACGGGCATCTCTGTAGGCGGTACTACTACTGCCGATCTGCCGTCAGCTGTTATTTTCACAACGCTGATTTTTTAGAGCTTCCTTAAACATATTCAGTTCAATGTATTCTTCATTTTCTTTCTAATACTGAATGTTATGATTGGATTGTGAGTATGTTCCAGGAACCGAATGGCCTAGTGTAGCCCATTTGCGAAGCACACTACGAGATTATGAACAAATAAATTTTGCCAAATTACTGTCTATCTAGCTGTGGTTCTACCTTGATCGCTTTTTCACTTTCTTGATCTTTTACACAGTCGGTAGGTCTCCTTGGATGGGGGATCAGGCTGTCACAAGGCCGCTACCTACACACAGGACAACACAGACACAGAATAAACGCAGACAGATATACACGTATATGCGTCAAGTGGTATTCGAACCCACGATCCCAGTGCTTGGGTGGGCGAACAAGGTTCATGCCTTAGGCCGCTAGGGTAATTGCGGATAGTCTGACAGGCATCCACAGTGCGACAGTGTCTCTTGTCTTCAACAGAAGCTGCATACACAAAGGATTTTAGGTGTCCCCACAGGTAAAAATGCAGAGGATTCGAATAGGTGTCCCTCCAGGTAAAAATGCAGAGGATTTGAATAGGTGTCCCCACAGGTACAAATGCAGAGGATTTGAATAGGTGTCCCCACAGGTACAAATGCAGAGGATTTGAGTAGGTGTCCCCACAGGTACAAATGCAGAGGATTTGAATAGGTGTCCCCACAGGTACAAATACAGAGGATTCGAATAGGTGTCCCCACAGGTACAAATGCAGAGGATTCAGATCTGGCAAATGCTGAGACCATGCAGTGGGTCCTCCTCTACCTACCCATCGGTCATGGCACGTGTTGCTGAGAACATGTCGCACAGGACGGCTGTAATGTTCCGGAGCACCATCGCGCATGTGCAGCGTGCTTTCAACTATAACACTCAAATTAAATGTTTCCAGACACTGATATAGACATTTTTTCATGTTTCGGTGTGTGGAATTCGTGTCCACAATTTGTCCGCATCTTTTAGCTGCACTCTATATATATAAACACATGTGTCTGTGTACATTATGTGTATATATGAACGTAGTATACACATATATATGCTTATAGTTAGGTTCTTTCCAGAGATCCTTGTTTCTGGTCTTCCTGGATTTGCTATCCTTGCAGAAGAGCATTAATAAGCTACAGGGTCCGACACTTGTCAGAACTTACCTAGACAACAATCACATCACTTTGGAGACTGAATTAAACATGTGATTAAAGATCTAAAAGAAATAATTTCTCTCGTGTGACAATATTTTATTATTGAAGAGTAGCGTCTGATAAGCGATGAGCCCGTTGCAGGTGAGAGTAAGCTCTCGTACTGGCGTGATGCGTCGTGTGATAAAATGGCGCCTTGACTTCACAACTACAGTCTTACAAATTGCATTCATTTGTCAGTTCAGTTAAAACGGAAAGACAAAAATTTTGGCAACGAAATATACAAAGGTAATAAAGATATATCCACAAACGCCGACAGAAGTGGATTAAGATAATAAATTGATGTGACGAAAATATGAAACCAACAAATATATCGTGGCGATTCTGGTGCGACTGCAGCTGCGTTTCGGACTGGTAATCGGGTTTATTGGACTCTTTGATATATAAATCGTGACTAAATTTTACAGGTCACTATTACACACACACACAATAGTGTCCACAGTCACGACTTCACTAGCCGTTGCTCAGTAGCGGCTTCCAAAGTCGGACGTTCCCCTTCCTCTGGGTTACCGAACTAACCTCGGCTTTAGCTACCAGCTTCGCACACAATAGTGTCTACAGTCACGACTTCACTAGCCGTTGCTCAGTAGCGGCTTCCAAAGTCGGACGTTCCCCTTCCTCTGGGTTCCCGAACTAACCTCGGCTTCTGCTACCAGCTTCACACACAATAGTGTCTACAGTCACGACTTCACTAGCCGATGCTCGGTAGCGGCTTCCAAAGTCGGACGTTCCTCTTCCTCTGGGGTCCCGAACTATCCCCGGCTTCAGCTACCCGCTTCTCACAGCAACAGAACACAACGACTGAACCTCAACAGTTCTCTAACTTCGTCACGAGCCAACTCAACTCAACTGACTGTCACTAGCTGTCAGGCACGGGCCGCATGAAAACGCCGTTTCTCTGTTCTTCACGGGCCGTTGCCTACTAACGGCCGTTGTCTAGTTGTTTGTTTCGCTGTCGTAACCTAGACCATATAACGTCGATTTGTTAGATAACCGTGGATAAAGAATTAGAATTGAGAAGGAAGTGATCACGGTCTGATTTAAAGTAACGTCCCGAAATTTCATTGGAAGAACTGAGTAAAATCATAAACACTCGCTCAGGATAGTCTGTGTCCAAGCCGAGATTCGAAGCGAGCACCTCCCGATTGCAAATGAAAAGTGTTACCACTTGATTCAGCTTTATTTAACTGTCTGGTAGCAGAACCAGAACATTCAACGCCGCTAACAGCCAAACCCATCACCGGAAGAGATCCTGAGCCAGTTTCATCCACCTCACATTGCAGCCTATTCTTCTAAGATCCATCTTCATGTTGGACCGCATGTGCTGCTTGTAGCTGAATCAGGGGACAGACACAGAGTTAATAATAAAGATGACTTAACCTCCAAGGTGAAGCTGTCCCAGAGAAAAACAAGTTTGAACACAGCTGAGCATCCTTCTCTGCGATTCTGGTCAGCCTGTGATGGCCATGGCATGAAATGGAACCCGACAGGTGTACCCGTCGGGAGTGTCTCGGAAA
Source organism: Cryptotermes secundus (assembly GCF_002891405.2). Taxonomy (NCBI): domain Eukaryota; kingdom Metazoa; phylum Arthropoda; class Insecta; order Blattodea; family Kalotermitidae; genus Cryptotermes; species Cryptotermes secundus. The sequence goes on from NW_019743681.1 coordinate 135,365, forward strand.
ATTTGGACATTGGAAACACAAAAGTCGGCAGTACGTACATACAAACTACCCCTCTCACTTCCACACCCCAACCTGCATGCTCTATCGCGTTTCGTTGAGAGAGAGTGTCAACAAGATTGCATTCCAGCTTCGGAAAACCTGAGGAGACCACTTGGAAGACCAAGACGTATGTGGGAGGATAATATTAAAATGGCTCATAGAGACGTGGTAATGATGTGGACTGATTCTTGGCATATAACCTAGTATCCTGTCCAGTATGCGATATAGTCACCATCATCATGATCATTACCATTATCACTGACTCGACAGCCCCGTTTGGAAGTTTTCTCCATACTTCCTTATTGAATGCAGAGCTCCTTCAGTTCCTCTTTCCTAGAATTCTGATCTTCTGCTCTTTCAGTTCCTCGTTTTACTTCTGGCCAAGTGTCAAACACTCCCTCAGTTGTCTGTTTGTTATCCTCTGTCCACTTTAGTCAGTTAATTTGAATATATTTCACCAGATTTGGCTCACCAAACATGATTACAAAACACGACACAGTGAATGCTGTAGTGTTACATGGAGATCATCATTCCTAGATGTCGTCAGTAGGCGTTCTACATTAGATTTACTGCATTAGGTTTCATTTACATTTATATCCGGTTTAGAAAACCGAGATTAACGGCCGTGGGGATTTGTTGCACTGACCACGTGACACCCTCTATCCACTAAAGTTGGCACTAACTTCTGCGACAAGCGGCAGTCGCTCGGTCGGCATAGTTCGCTTGCGGACTAAACCCATGGAGTTTAATTTTACATCTGTACCAAGCGACGAAATACTGAAAATCTTCCTCTAAACATGGGCTTCCAGATCCTAGACGGCAAAACAATGGCACAAATGTAGGATGTTCAAAAGATATCGTCACTTTTACAGCATCTGTGAATTGTTATTAAGAAATCTAGGATCTCATGAGGACGCTGTTTGGAACAGACGGTCTGTAAGCACAGTGGACTATTCAAACATAAATTACTTGGATGGCAGCACCTGTCGTAGTAATAGTAAGCCAGAGAAATTATTTACGTGCCACCAGGTGTCAGGGTTTGGCAGCGTTGCTTGTAGTTATGAAACTGGCCGTCTGTGAATGCACATACCGTGTTCAGGTCAGTCGCACACTGGACAGAGCACGGGAGTGCCCTGCGAAATGGTTAAGCGGAGGGGCGCATTCATTCTAACTTTCCGTTTATTTATGGGTTTACAAATATGCTACCAATAAATAATTGCATTTCGGGTCTACTATACTGATGAAAAATATAAATGAATTATTGATTAACTGATTTGACTTAATTCATGTGTTACCCACACTCAGCCAATGGCTATGTGTATAAGAGTCATTCACATCTTGGAGGTTCCGTGTTCGATTCTCAGCCCGGAGTTATACCCACACGGATTCTTTATTTGTTTCCTAATAGTTCACGAACGCTTCCTTGTAAATCCATACTCATTCGTGATTAGTTTTCCATCCCAGTCGACATTTGATGAGCCGTGTAGTAGGAAGAAGTATCTTTAAATATATTGATAGCTCAAGAATATGTTTAAAATAGAAGAAGCCGAGGCTACTAACTGCCAGTAGGACCAAGAAGTTGGTACAATCGTACATTAGCTTGTACTTTACTTTCAACAATGGAAGAAAACTCTAAGCTTTGATATTCCTAATTGTTTCCCAGTTTAAATATCAAATATTCGTACCTGGAATTTTTAACGAAACGTTACAATCACATAATGGAACGGCTGTTTCGTGTAGCTGCACTCACCGATAGCAGGATCGCACCTTCAGGATATAGAGCTGTAGGCAGATTCTACACACGTGACAACATACGTACACGAAGCGTAACAACTGACACCGTGTCACAGCTACTTCTTATTGCCTTTTATCTGCAATAGGATTGTGACTGTTTACAAACGTGATGTGACAACTAACACCACGCAACATCTGCTTCTCATTGGTGTTTTCATTCCTTGAAAGATCGTGGCAACGTTCATGAGCGTAGCGTGACAACTAACAGCACGCAAAAGCTGCTTCTCATTGGTGTTTTCATTCCTTGAAAGATCGTGGCAACGTTCATGAGCGTAGCGTGACAACTAACAGCACGCAAAAGCTGCTTCTCATTGGTGTTTTCATTCCTTGAAAGATTGTGGCAACGTTCATGAACGTAGCGTGACAACTAACAGCGCGCAACAGCCGCTTCTCATTAGTGTTTTCATTCCTTGAAAGATCGTGGCAACGTTCATGAGCGTAGCGTGACAACTAACAGCACGCAAAAGCTGCTTCTCATTGGTGTTTTCATTCCTTGAAAGATCGTGGCAACGTTCATGAGCGTAGCGTGACAACTAACAGCACGCAACAGCTGCTTCTCATTGGTGTTTTCATTTCTTGAAAGATCGTGGCAACGTTCATGAACGTAGAGTGACAACTAACAGCACGCAACAGCCGCTTCTCATTGGTGATTTCATTTGTTGCAGGATCGTACCGTCAGGATATGGAGGTGCAGGCAGATTCTACACACGTGACCACGTGTACGAACCGGAGTACTATTACCCAGGTCGGTTTCCCCTTACACACATTTGCACTGAGAGGAGGTTTATGGCCCTCCAAATGATAGCGCTCTGCAGTGTCGAACGTTTATAAACGGGTCGGAGGAACCGATGCCTCCATCTGCAACGTAGAAATTATACGCGAACTTTATTTAGCGATATAAAGCAAGTTCATGTTCATTATTTTGGAAAGTACATGTAAATAAGTACGTTATATAAAGTGAAATTTAAGTTAATATGATAATCGCTACGGTTCTATACATTTTATGAGAATCCGAATTTTTAATTTTAAGGTTTATTTGTTGTTTCTAGTAATGGAGAGACAATTCTATATAGTAAGCTACCGAATTAAAGCTAAAACAAACATCTTCCAGGCGAGGGTTCTAAAATAAACTCAAAACTATATAAACTATATAATCCTTTCTTAAGTGAACCACTGATATTAATTAAACCAGGAAGGGCTATGTCTATATAACTTTTCACTCTGGACAAAGAAGGAAAATTGTGCCCTCGGCCGTAGATGTTTATGTTCATGATCTATCTAATGATGATGCCCGTAGTGTCGTATGATAGTACTATATAATTAGTTAATGATTATTTTAAACTACTGTCTTGATATGAAGAACATTCCATGTAGTGCCTCAAATTTGAGATTGGAAATTTAAGCCATTACCTAAATGTTCGAGACTTGCGAAAAGTGTTTTACAGCCATTACAGTAGATGACAACACCTGGACAGGCAACTAGGTTAAGAATGTTGATGATCAGCATTTATGCGTAATAGCGTAAGTAAGACGCTCCGCTAACTAGGCCACTGGAGATGGTCATATGAGTAANCGATGAGACGCCATGGGCCCTCCCACAACCACCGATAATAACCAATTAGAATATAACTTTGCAAATTGAGAACAAAAGGGGGGAGTCAACTACCCTCTGTCGTCAACAGCTGAATTAACAAAATTGAAACTATAAATTACTGAATTTCGAGAGACTTGGGATGCTGATCTAACACATAATATTGAGTTGTCAGCCGGAGGCGCTATTCAACATGGGTCTGACGAGTGCTGGAAGTTGGCCGGCATTCTTCTATGACAAGTAAGTCTCTTTACTCATATCAGCCATGTTGTTTAATATTATTGTTGATAAAAGTGTTGTTGAGTGATTTTAATGTGCAAACTCCAGTGTGCCCGGCGAGCCCTAAGGGGAGGATACCAGACTCATGTAACATGTAATTGCCTAGGAGGTTAGTCAGGCAATAAGGGTTTTATAGTGTATGTGTCAAGGTTATGGTTAGCGTGTAGTGATAAATATAGTATGTGGGTTTCAACAGGTATAACTAAGGGTAGATTATGTCAAGAGTGAAACTTGACGAAGGATAGTGTAATCGTATCTAATGAATAGTAGGGAAACAGGATCACAGGGAACGATTAATACTTGCCTATAGTCAGGAGTCGAAGAGAGAGAGAGACTCCAGTTTTACACACCCGAAGGGGAGGTTCCTAGCGTAGCTTCAAGTAAATCCACTATGTAGTCCCGACTGAAAGTCGGCCTTGTTAATAATGTAAATATTGTAAATCATATAAATATAAGAGTGTAAATAGACAAAGTAGATAGAGTAGGATGGACGCAGGGAATTGTGATTCGCCCCTCCACAATCACCTTTCCACGACCCGTCCAGCAGATCCTACCACAATGAGAGTTGCATCAGCAGCCGAATGTTAAGGGGAGGTACTAGGAATGGACAGGGGTAGGCACCCGCCACACAGGCAGCAGTTAGTAGCCTTGACACCAACGCCCCTTAAAATGTAATAATAATGTAATACGTTACTACCTGTAGACTATATGAGTTGTCAAGAGGGAGCTATGACTATATGTCAGGGGGTAGTTCCCACAATAGAGAAGACAAATGGTGGCAGCTTAAATGAGAGAAGGAAACCCGGAAACAGGAGAATCCTAGCTGAGGGTGAGCTAGGATTATGGTGTTGACTCCTTACAGAGTAAGCTGTGGTAGCGAGGGGTACCTGCACGTCCCCCCTGCACCACGATGTTACAAGTGGCGACAGCGGTGAGACTACCAATCCACCCCCGTCGTCACGACGTTACAAGTGGTACCAGCGTCGCGACGTTACATTCCAGGTTACTGATTTTTCAGACAACTTCAAAATATGAAGGCACTGTTCAGACCATTTCAAGATATGAAAGTACTGTTCAGACTACTTCAAGATATGAAGGCACTGTTCAGACTACTTCAAGATATGAAGGCATTATTCAGACTTCAAAATATGAACGCACTGTTCAGACCACTTCAATATATGAAGGCACTGTTCAGACCACTTCAAAATATGAAGGCACTGTTCAGACTATATTCAAGATATGAAGGCACTGTTCAGGCCACTTGACGATATGAAGGCACTGTTCAGATCACTTCACGATATGAAGGCACGGTTCAGACCACTTCAAGATATGAAGACACTGTTCAGACCACTTCAAATATGAAGGCACTGTTCAGACCACTTCAATATATTAAGGCGCTGTTCAGACTTTATTCAAGATATGAAGGCACCGTTCAGGCCACTTCAATATATGAAGGCACTGTTCACCCCACTTCAATATATGGAGCCACTGTTCAGACCACTTCAAGATATGAAGGCCCTGTTCAGACTTCTTCAAGATATGAAAGCACTGTTCAGGCCACTTCACGGTATGACGGCACTGGTCAGACCACTTCACGATATGAAGGCACTGTTCAGACTACTTCAAGATATGAAGGCACTGTTCAGATCTCTTCAAAATATGAAGGCACTGTTCAGACCACTTCAATATATGAAGGCACTGTTCAGACCACTTCAAGATATGAAGGCACTGTTCAGACTTCTTCAAGATATGAAGACACTGTTCAGGCCACTTCACGATATGAAGGCACTGTTCAGACTACTTCAAGATATGAAGGCACTGTTCAGACCTCTTCAAAATATGAAGGCACTGTTCAGACCACTTCAATATATGAAGGCACTGTTCAGACCACTTCAATATATGAAGGCACTGTTCAGACCACTTCAAAATATGAAGGCACTGTTCAGACCACTTCAAGATATTAAGGCACTGTTCAGACCACTTCACGATATGAAGGCAGGAGTAATTTTCATGTTAATAATTGCTTCGGTTGTGTTCGCAGTATGAAGATCATTTTCAGGCCACTGTCGTAACAGGAGGAGAATATTCTAATAATTAGTATGTTTGTATTGATATTTGAGGGCACAATCATGACATGAAGATCATGTTCCGGACATTGACATATGTGTCAAATATTTGAGGTTACTCTAGTGACATGAACATAGTTGACAGGTTATAGAATTTTAAGACAACTGTCATAATATGAATTTAATATGCAGGTTATTAACCTTCCATATTGTACTGACAGTTGAGGAAGCACCATTATTATTATTATTATTATTATTATTAATAATATTATTGTTGTTGTTGTTGTTGTTGTTATATAACTACAGCCCTTGTGGACCTTGGCCTCTTTTTCAGTTCCTTGTTCCTATACACAGTCGGTAGGACTCCTTGGAAGGGGGTGAGCCCGTCCTAAGGCCTCTACCTACACATAGAAATACACAAACACATACCGAATAAACTTTAACAGACATCCATGCCTTGAGTGGGATTCGAACCCACGATCCCAGCTCTCGAGCGAGCTAAGACAGTTCATACTACAGTTCAGGCTACTGTCGTCAATATTATATTTAAGCATCCTGTTACACTCTACACAATATACGACACAAACTCCGTCCTAAGTGCAGCAATTTATTGTAGCTCTTCGTCTTCCTTTCTTCTACACTACATGTTTCGGCCGTATATGGCCATCATCAGGTGTATACTCTCATGTAGCTGCTACACTGCACGTAGTTTCAAATTTATAAAACACTAGTCTTCCCAATTGTTCATTTCTCCGTTGCTAACAGGTTACGATATATCAGAATCCGTTTCGTTGTTTGTTGTTATTTTCATTTACGCGTATTTTGGTACTAGCTTTTCCTTTAGACAGGTTTTGTTAAATTTTATGTTAGCGTTGCAGTGTAACAGTTTCCCTTTACAATTCATATATTTATAAATTGTCACTCATATTTGGACTGATATTAATGGACGTGTTTCTTTCTGGCGATGCGGACAACAGACGAGGAGCACAGCAACCAAATAGGACGCCAGGTGAATGGAGGCCCCGCGGCGCACCCCACTGCAGGAAGGTAAGAGAAGCAAGGGCTTTCCTCGCTAAACATTCACCCTAGCGCCTGACTCACTGCAGGAAGGTAAGAGAAGCAAGGGCTTTCCTCGCTAAACATTCACCCTAGCGCCTGACTCACTGCAGGAAGGTAAGAGAAGCAAGGGCTTTCCTCGCTAAACATTCACCCTAGCGCCTGACTCACTGCAGGAAGGTAAGAGAAGCAAGGGCTTTCCTCGCTAAACATTCACCCTAGCGCCTGACTCACTGCAGGAAGGTAAGAGAAGCAAGGGCTTTCCTCGCTAAACATTCACCCTAGCGCCTGACTCACTGCAGGAAGGTAAGAGAAGCAAGGGCTTTCCTCGCTAAACATTCACCCTAGCGCCTGACTCACTGCAGGAAGGTAAGAGAAGCAAGGGCTTTCCTCGCTAAACATTCACCCTAGCGCCTGACTCACTGCAGGAAGGTAAGAGAAGCAAGGGCTTTCCTCGCTAAACATTCACCCTAGCGCCTGACTCACTGCAGGAAGGTAAGAGAAGCAAGGGCTTTCCTCGCTAAACATTCACCCTAGCGCCTGACTCACTGCAGGAAGGTAAGAGAAGCAAGGGCTTTCCTCGCTAAACATTCACCCTAGCGCCTGACTCACTGCAGGAAGGTAAGAGAAGCAAGGGCTTTCCTCGCTAAACATTCACCCTAGCGCCTGACTCACTGCAGGAAGGTAAGAGAAGCAAGGGCTTTCCTCGCTAAACATTCACCCTAGCGCCTGACTCACTGCAGGAAGGTAAGAGAAGCAAGGGCTTTCCTCGCTAAACATTCACCCTAGCGCCTGACTCACTGCAGGAAGGTAAGAGAAGCAAGGGCTTTCCTCGCTAAACATTCACCCTAGCGCCTGACTCACTGCAGGAAGGTAAGAGAAGCAAGGGCTTTCCTCGCTAAACATTCACCCTAGCGCCTGACTCACTGCAGGAAGGTAAGAGAAGCAAGGGCTTTCCTCGCTAAACATTCACCCTAGCGCCTGACTCACTGCAGGAAGGTAAGAGAAGCAAGGGCTTTCCTCGCTAAACATTCACCCTAGCGCCTGACTCACTGCAGGAAGGTAAGAGAAGCAAGGGCTTTCCTCGCTAAACATTCACCCTAGCGCCTGACTCACTGCAGGAAGGTAAGAGAAGCAAGGGCTTTCCTCGCTAAACATTCACCCTAGCGCCTGACTCACTGCAGGAAGGTAAGAGAAGCAAGGGCTTTCCTCGCTAAACATTCACCCTAGCGCCTGACTCACTGCAGGAAGGTAAGAGAAGCAAGGGCTTTCCTCGCTAAACATTCACCCTAGCGCCTGACTCACTGCAGGAAGGTAAGAGAAGCAAGGGCTTTCCTCTCACAGCATTCAGCCTAGTTCCTGACATACTGCAGGAAGGTAAGACAAGCAAGGGTTTTCCTCTCACAGCATTCAGCCTAGTTCCTGACATACTGCAGGAAGGTAAGAGAAGCAAGGGCTTTCCTCGCTCAACATTCAGCGTAGTTCCTGGCTGTGGCAAATATTTGACATGAATCATGAAAATCTGTATAAGTTGCAGCGCTAATATTCTGTAGCACCTTTAGGAAGAACTGTCGGCAGGGATGGGAAACGCCGTGAAATCGCCGTGTTTCCGTCTGAGATTGCGGGTTCATATTCGTTCCTTGGGTAGCAGTAAAATGAGTGCCTTTCACATTTTATTGCTTGCACAACTGTTTGGTCGTCGTGTGTGATTCTGACGCATGAAATTTATAGGAACAATTTTTCTATTTGGTGCATGTTTCCATGGTATTTCTTCAGTTGCCTTTTATGGAAAGTATCAGCCGTGGTTACTAAGAGGTAAAAAAAAAATGCTATTAAATGAATTAAGAATTTCTTATATACTAGAATTGCCGAACACAGTGCCCGTGCGGTCTAATGCATGAACCGTCTTCGCCAGCTCGAAAACTTGGATCGTGGGTTCGAATCTCACTCGATGTATGGATGTCTGTGTACATTTATTCTGTTTGTGTTGTTCTGTGTGTAGGTAGCGGCCTTCCGACGGGCTGATCCCCCGTCCAAGGAGTCCTACCGACTATGTATGGATTAAGAAACCGAAAAGGGCCGCGCCATAGCTCAAGCGGTTAATCGCTGGCTTCTCATCGCGGCGACCCGGGTTCGATCCCGGGTCTGATCAAGTGGGATTTGTGGCGGACAAAGTGACACTGGGGCAGGTTTTCTCCGAGTATTTCGGTTTCCCCTGCCAATCTTCATTCCACCAATTGCTCCACAATCACCCTCAACTATCATCTGGGGATGGTACAATAGGCCAAAAGTGGCCGCAGTACAAGGGACTTAGCCCCACCCCACTATCAATAAAAAAAAAAAAGAAACTGAAAAGCGGTCAAGGTCCACAAGGGCTGTAGAGCCATGGTTGGATGTATGGACGGACGGACGGATAGCTCGAATGGTTTATTAGTTATCGCCAAGAAACTTAAAGCTAAAGAATGTTCTCGTACGGCAGCCATGTTGTTATAAGTTCTACAAAAAAATCCTTGACAGAAGTTGCATACTTTCCGAGCCCTCTTACTGTACGCTATAGCTTGCCGTAAAGAACATGGCGCTAGTGGCGCCCTCACCCTCACAAGTCAGCGGGCCCGCGGCGCCGTTGCTACTGATTTCGAAAGGTAATTTAAAGTTGTCCCTGTGCTTAACTAATTAACCACTGCGCCATGAAGGCGTATGGGGGAGTGGATGTACAGAACCAAATTTTCTTGACCTCGGCACTAGTTTGAGGTGAGTGGTCAGCCTCATGCTCCGGCCGCTGTACCCCCGGTACCCATTGTATAGGAGGTTGGGTGGACCCCAGAGCCGGTCTGGACGACATGGAGAAGTGAAAATTCTTGACACTACCGGGACTCGAACTCCGACCTCTCGGTTGTCCAGCCCGTAGCCAGTTGCTATACCGACTTAGCTTGATGTTAAGGACTGTAGGGGCTTAAAAATGAGGCCTGGGTGTGGGTTCCAGTCGAATAAGATCTATAATCAATTTCGTTAGAATTGGTCAAAAGTTCAAAGTTGAAGCAGGCGATATGCGGGTTGTGATATTAGTGCCTACATTTTAATTTTACCGAAGGAAAATAGGCTAAGAGGGAGCTGAGAGGGAGCTGAGCGCTCTACAGGCAGCGCTGCATTGCTTCAGAGCTTATCTCCCTTATCTGAGATATTTATAATAAAATTATTATTACGGCTCTAAATTAGTCTGTATTTTATGCATTTTATGTATACCTACTGTGATTATTTGGCGATTAACTTATTCACAACGAAAGTTCCGATTTCTGCTCCACTTAAATTATGATTTATGTCCTAACGATATGGACGAAAATCAAATTGGCCAGGTAAATTTTATTCCAGATCCTCAGTGCCAAATTTCATCGAAATTCTTTCACTGATTTCAAAAATGAAACTTGTAGACTGACGCGTAGATCCGACAGTTCCAAGTAAGTTCACTGCATGCACTTCATATACTTAAAGTGATTAAGCACATATTCCAAAATCTACAATTGCACACGACCCTGAGCCAGTTCTGTCTATCTTCCATCGTCACATTCCATTTCCCTATTTCCAAATAGCCTTTTTATAAGTTGGCTCTTACGCTAAAATTCTGCATTCTTTTTCAGTTCTGGCTACGTGCACTCCCTGGTCCAGAGCTGTCTACTACATTTTCCTGTCCTAACAAGAACACTGAATACTCACATGAGACACGAAGTTTCCTGTTCTGTAATATCCTAAATTGTGTGCCAAATCTAGCCCTTCACACTTTTTTTTTTCCTTGGCACTACAGCCCCAGTGGGCCTAGGCCTACCTCCATGAACTCCATTCACTTCGGTTTTTCTAGATCCTACACATTCGGTAGGACTCCTTGGGCGGGTGATCAGCTCCTCGCAAGGTCTCTACCTGTAGACAAACACAGAAGAACGCACACAAACATCCATGCCCTGACTGGGATTCGAACCCACGATCCCGGCTTCCGAGCGAGCGAAGACAGTGCATGCCTTAGATCGCTCGGCTACCGTGACCGGCAGCCCTTCACACTTACTGAGCGGCTAACTGAGCTAAAACTAGATCCACGAAGCAGATACTTCTCGGGAAGCTAATCACGGAACTTTCTCCTCTTCTCGAAGCCGAAGATCCTCAACCGCGTTCACAGAATCCCACTACAGTGGTACCCGTCCCGAGCCAAATGAATCCAGACCATATCCTCTCACCCTGTTTCCATAAGGTCCACTTTATATTTCTTCCCCATCGATTTATAGACTTTCTAAGTGGTCTGCTCCCTTAGGTGTTTCTGACTAAAACTTTGTATACGTTAACATCAAAGTCCCGAAATCTTTTGTAACATTTCGCAACTTGCTGATTTCTTTATGTCCATATGGAAGCCACATCCTTCATCATGAACATGAGGACACTTCGTGCCTTGATGACAAGAAGTGTGACATGAATTCTTTTATTCTAATATGAATTGATATTGTGAAGTATAATTCATCTAAACATGACAAGACCCTCCAGAATAGAAGCAGTGTATGAGTATTCAGGGTTCTCATGGCATTAACCAGGAAGATTAGCGGCCTCCGTAGTCTAGAGGTAACGTTCCCACCTCATGACTCGTGGTACGCGGGTTCAAATACCCGGCGGAAGTCGTCGAATTTTTAAGGGCGGAAAAATTCAGGGAACAAGTCCTCCGGGAGGGACTTTAAGCTGTGTGTCCCGTGTCGTAACTTTACGGCACGTAAAAGAACCTTATATCCCCAAAGGGAATCACTGAGCCAAATTCCAGGACGTTTCCCGCCCAACAATAGTCTCTAAGGCCACCGATAGATGGGGGAAGCATTATAGACGCCGCTAAGCAAGTGGCCGAACTCGCTTGCTCGGCGGGACTGATGGTACGCACCATTTATCGGTAGGTTATAGAGACTGGTAGAATATCATAGAGGGAAGCACAATAGATCAAACTGGTCGCGGTGCATGGGGAAACCCACCCTCTCTAAATAATAATAATAATAATAATAATAACCAGGAAGATTACTGTCTTCTGGGTTGTGATAACATTCAGTTTGGTAGACAGAGACAGACGTTTCGGTGGAATCTTTTGCAGGGAACACTACCCTAAAAATGAAACAGCAGGTTCTTCCGAATAAATAAAATACCGCATCGCATGCCTGAAGACACTGATCTTCAAGAAGTGATGCGTTGCCGTCTAACAGAGACGGTAACAGCGAATGTGAAGCTCATTGCAGCAGTTACGTCAGAACCTAAACTGCCACTTCAACAAACCAGTTCTAGGTGTTGACAGCGGAATGTTACGCTTGCAATTAGAGAATTTTTGTACTTTGTCAAGTCACTATCGTTATGAAGGAACAAAGGCTCTAGAAACCGTGTCTGAGGAAGGAAACATATCCCGTTTCCGAAGCGTTATATGCTTTCATAATACTACGAAGGCTGGAGAGTGGCAAAGCGTCCCAAGCGCCACTAAACAAGATGGGTATGACGGCATTAAGCGTCATCATGTTATTTAACAAGGGACTATAAACGTAATGAAATGTTTATCTGTCACTACGCATTGACGCCATAATATCCGTTTCCGGTCTTGATGAAAAGCTACATATGGGTTAGTTCTGCAACGAAGAATTAGTACACTTGTTTACTTTCACATTAAACTGGAAACATTTTTCGGCGACCAACGTGGCACCGACTTTCTCGTGGAATGTAACAAACAGCTTGAAACAAATGGCAGTCCTTCAAATGAGATTATACAGTGCGTACAATCAAGTGCGCGCCGCGGCTGCAATTTGCCGTGAGTCATACCACCGCAGAACGGATGCAACTCCTCCCCGCGACTGCAGTGCCGTTCCCCGATAGCGTGAGTGTAGTGGTGTCGCTGAGTCTCCGTCCATCAGTTGCTCTACATGCACACATTTATAAGAATACAGTAAAAAGATAACTTACCGTGGTTTATAACAGGTGCTGAAAGTGACCTCCTTCTGCTTGCAAACATGCCGCGCATCTCACAAATAAATTACGCGACACTCTCTGCAGTTCGTCGACGGTAATTGAATGAATTACGCGTGTAATTTCATTTTGAAGACTATCAATGCTGCGGGGATTATTTTTGTAGACTTTTTGCTTCAGGTTGCCCCAAAGATAATAATCAGAAATACTGAGATCTGGGGATCTGGGAGGCCACAGTCCTCTACTGACAATTCTGTCTTCAAACACTTCCTGTATTGCGACCATGGATGCATTAGCCGTATGTGCTGTAGCGTTGTCCTGCTGAAAATACCCGTATTGTCTTTCTTCGGCATTCAACTGATCGAAGAAGGGATTCAGTATGTCATTAATGTACCGATCAGAGTTCACGGTATCGTGGAAAAATATGGGGCCAATGATTCGCCGCGGGCTTACAGCACACCACACACCCACCTTTTCACTATGTAATGGCACTTGCTGTATAGCGTGAGGATTTTCATTGCTCCATATTCTTACGTTTTGTGCATTGACGTGGCCACCAACGTGGAACCACGCTTCATCAGTCATGAATAGAAGCTGAGGATCCACTATTCCATCGTGTACATTTTGCAGCAGCCAGTTGCAAAAACGAATTCTTGCTGCATGATCTGGTTCTTTCAGCTCATGCACAACTGTTACTTTATACGGGCGAAATTTGATTAACTTTGTGGCTGTGCGAGCAGATCCTAGCGAAACACCAGTTTCCTGTGCTAAGCGTCTTAACGATTTTCGAGGACTGATCTGTAATCTTGCCTGAATATCCTTAACCTTTTCTTCAGTCAGCACAGTTCTCTTCGATTGCTTCTTCTTGTCACTCACTGAACCTGTGGCCCGCCACTTTTTCAGAAGCCTGTTTACACACGACTTTGTGGGAACTGGCGAGTCAGGATATTTCTGACGAAACCTACGTGCGAATTTTCTGTAAATGTTTTTCCTTGCAATAGTTTCGACAATAAACACACGCTGTTTAATAGTGAACTTCATTTCCACCGTCTGTCGACAGCTGTAAACATTCCACTCCACTTCCACAGCAAGACAAAGACTGACTGTTTAATGCAACCTCGGGTTCCGATTATGCAACCATCGGCGTAGGAGCACTGCAGTCGCGGGGAGGAGTTGCATCCGTTCTGCGGTGGTATGACTCACGGCAAATTGCAGCCGCGGCGCGCACTTGATTGTACGCACTGTATTATTTTATAAGATTGCTTCCTGTTTGTGTTCAACTTTAACTTATAAGATTAAACGTCACAACATAAAAACCATTTTTATCTCCTGTCACTCACTGCATGCTTCGACTGTAAACAGTCATCATCAGGTAACGTAAATAAATCATCCACATTTATATAGGCTCTAAGTACAAATCTGTTAAAATGTGGAGATGTTGTGACCGCGACTGTGGTCTAGTGGTCAGAGTTCCTGGCTACAAATCCAGAGGTCCTGGGTTCGATTCCCGGCGATACCAGATTTTCTGAGAAGTAGTGGGTCTGGAACGGGGTCCACTCAGCCTCGTGAGGATAATTGAGTAGCTATTTCAAGGAAATAGCGGCTTCGGTCTAGAAAACCGAAATTAACGACAGTGGGGATTCGTTGCGCTGACCACGTGACACCCTCTATCCGCTAAAGTTGGCACTAACTTCGCCGACAAGCGGCGGTCGCTGGGTCGATATAGTTCGCTTGCAGACTACAGGCCACGGGGTTTTTTTTTTTGTTTGTTTAAAAATGTAAATTAAAAGTTTGTAAAATTAAGTCCCAGTCTACCTCATTTATTATTATTTATCTATGGGCTCGGTTGGTATAGCGTCTAGGTTACGGGGTGCGAGACCAATAAGTCGGAGTTCGTTTCCTGGCAACCCCCTTCTTCATAACGTCCAGATCGGCTCTGTGGCCCATCTTACCTCCTATAAAATTGGACCCGGGGGCTGTTTCCTTTGGGTAACGAGGGCAAGAGTGTGAAGCTGACCACCCACTTCCATCTGGTGCCTAGGTTAAGAATTGTGGAGCTATAACTCCAGTCCACCTACGCCTTCAATACATGGCGCTTAATTAATACTTTATGTTACATTGCCTGCATTTATGCAGTTTCGCGTCACACCTGACGATGGCCGTTTACGGTTGAAGCATGTAATACATAATCAAAGAACCAGAACTGTTTTAATATAAGTTTTTACTGCCTTTAATCTTGTGACGTATAATATAATACGACTGGAATACTGACTGACTGAACAAGACAACTTATTTCCACTCCAGACACAGGTACACGGGGGCCGCGACCTGCTCTAAGAAGGGTCACTGAGTTCTCAAGGATTATTTGAAATGCAGTTGAATTAATGCACAGGACTGGCACATCAATACTTCTTGACCCCATAAATAATTGAACTGAATCGAATGTGTTTTATAATGTCATTTATCAGAGATCTGATACATGTATAATTGTAAGTTTTACAAAATATGAAGTTACGTATAATTAGAATGATCAAGTCAAGGAGGATGAGATGGGCAGGGCAGGTAGCACGAATGGGGGAGAGGAGGAATGCATATAGGCTATTGGTGGGAAAGCTGGAACTAAGGAGGCCACTGGGAAGCCCAAGGCGTAGGTGGGTGGACAATATTAAAATGCATTATTAAGATGGGATGGTTTGAATTGGATTGAGGTGGCTCAGGATAGGGACCGCTGGAGGGCTCTCGTGAACACGGTAATGAACCTTCGGGTTCCATAAAATGCTGGGAAATTCTTGAGTAGGAGGGGAATTGGGGGCTTTTCAAGAAGGGTTCAGCTCCATGAGTGAGTGATGTTGGAGTAAATTATTAAAAATATTCTGTCTGTTCAACAGGCTGACAAAAATGGAAATGTTGATACACTTGAGTAAAATTTCTTGTGACAGACACTGGAACTCCGCTCACCGAAGGCACCGCGTTCTGGCGTCACAACTCGGGAGGGTCACGGTGCCTCAGAGGAACCACCATGTCACTGTGGGACAGAATGGCAAGACGGAGCGAAGGACAACAGGGCTCTTCCGATCGTCTCAGTGGGGCTCAGCTACTATCCCGTACAAAGGCGCCAAGGTCAATGTTCCGGTCTTGTCTGGTAACAAGAAGGCGAGTTTTGTGGGTGCTTCTTCGTCTTAACTGGGTCTGCAGAGCAGAGTGCTCGACGAAGCAACTTGTATCTTAAATTATTTGCTCGAAAGAACACACGGTAAATTCGGTCATACGTGTCACTGACGCATTATAACGCTAGTTTATAGAACACCTTAATGGAATATGTTCTTTGTTTTACAGCAATTCTGGAAGCACTTTTAGTTATTTTTAAGGTTATATACGCATTTTCTTTTGCTTCTAGGCAGTTGGGGAGGTACTGCCCTTGTTTTATACAGTTCTGAAGGCAAGAATTCCTTGTAGTCTGAAGTTCTCGAACCACTTTTCTTTGTTTCTTTCAGGGGTTTCAGAGCAATTTTTTCTCGTTTTTCAACAGTATTGGAGGCATTTTTCTTTTTCCCCTACAATTCTTGAGGCACTTTTCCTTGTTTTCAGCATCTCCCGAGGCAATTTTCTTCTTTACTGCAGTTCTGGGGGCACTTTCCTTATCTTTTAACATTGCTGGAGCCATTTTGTTTGTTTATCACTTTTATGGAGATACTTCATTGCAACACCCGACTAAAGCTAGGTCACGTGTTTCAGTTCACTACGATGTATGCTTGCATATTGCTGGAGTGTAGCTTCCATTAATTGCAAGAACGCTGGCACAGTGACAGATATCAAACGCTGAATGGTTTCAAAAAATCACCAGTTCGATTCTGTAATCATTCAGGCCTAAGGAAATATCAAATTCATATTGTAATCACTTAAAAATAATTTAATTTAATTGTAAGTATAGTTAATAATTGTTGCTGATTAGTAGCGCCGCTCAGTATAAGTTGTATAATTTACGTATTTTAATTAGCAACTTAAAATGGAAACATAATTAACACGTGTTGAATCTAATTAAATCATTGTAAATTCGTAGGAGTAAAGAAAACCCATTTCTGCTTAATTCAAGTTACAAAGTTAATAAGTACGAACAAAAGAGCATAATTAACATGCGCTAGCCGCTAGAAATAAATTGTTCTCTTTTTTTTAGGAGGGGGGCTTCACTTAGTGGCACGGCGGCAAAGCCTTTGATTTGCAGGTGCTAGGAACACGTGATTCAAGCTGAGGACGCCAGACCGTACGCTGAATTAGCTGTTCATGGCGTGATAGCGACTTGCTAGACAATGGTACTGTCACGATTTAGGGGTGTGACTATAGACGGGGTTTTGATTGGTGAACCGATACATTGACCACTTATACACACGCCTCGGAACTACGAGTACAAGTAATTACAGAGTCACCTCTAATCTCCACACTTTACAAATCACCACAGCACCCGCTAAGACTGTTCCAGCTTGCTGTGTCTTCACCAGCCGTACCCTGGCAACGGATTATAACAGTGGATGCTCAGGTCCTCTTGTCACAGCCGCCCGTGCAGACCAAACTCTCAACTGACAACTCGACTAGACCGCCATCTCTTCTCAGCCTCCCTTGCAGAGCTCAACTAAACTGGTTGCCCCAATTCTCTTCTTTTTATAACTCTTCGGCGTGGATCGCAGAGACGACACCCCGTTTCTCCCGTTGTATGCGTAACCGTTACCGCGGAACGTGTTTATGGAGCCGTTGCCCAGAAACGGGCCTGATATAACTGCCCGTCTCACAATCGTTGCATAGGAACAGCTATACACGCTTCAGTACTAAAGCAAGTGATTGATTGGTCAGTATGAAAACCAAA
The DNA here is from genome assembly GCF_002891405.2 of Cryptotermes secundus. NCBI lineage: Eukaryota > Metazoa > Arthropoda > Insecta > Blattodea > Kalotermitidae > Cryptotermes > Cryptotermes secundus. Next base: position 153,012 of record NW_019743681.1, read on the forward strand.
GACTACCTCAGTTCAAAATGTAAACCATCAAGGTCAAATTTTGTGAACAAAGGAAATCAAGAGTCTTCAAGCGTCAGAATGCTTGACTTCCAAGAATCCGTTTGTTTCAAGTTCTTAAAAGGGACGGAGCTGATCTCTGTAATGTAATCGGGTTTGCGTTTTCCAAAGCAGACAGACGTGAATTCTGTCTTGAGATTTAAAAGTGTAAAATAGAAAACGCTGCTTTTATAAGCAAATTTAAAATTATGTATGATGATTTGTTAATGTGTGCCAGCAGCAATAAAGCAATCAATAGTGACTGTGTAATCATCACAGGAGTTGATTAAGCATCATACTGCTCCTCTTTGCCTGCTCAAGCAATAAAGAAACTTCGTGGCCTGCAGTCCACAAGCCAACTATACCGACAGAGCGACCGCCGCTTGTCGGCGAAGTTAGTTACAACTTTTGCGAATAGAGGGTGTCGCGTGGCCAGCGCAACGGATCCCACGCCCGTTAATCTCCATTTTCTAGACCGGAGCTGCTATTTTCTTGAAATAACTCAATTGTCTTTACGAGACTGAGTCAATACCCAATATAAATTATGAAAATGATAGACGAAATAAAATTAGCGGCTAACGCTGGTCAGTACAACTTAATTCTTCTTGAGTTCTTTAAGCAGCTAACAAACTCATTCGTGACTTTACGCTTTTCATTGGATGTTTTATCGTGATTTTGCTTTATGCATCGTTTCATATATTGTCATATTTTGCAGTTTCACTTGGTTCATCCTGACCCGTCACATTAGCAATAGTATAAAAATTGTAACGCCGTCCAGTGTGATTGATAAATGCTGTGTGTTTTTTAACCTTTCATCTTTGAGATGTTTCGGTCGGAGCGACCATCTTTAGAAGGACATTATCAATGCATGCAGAAACCACTAGTCCAATGCCATAGATACAAAGAGAAGAGGTATAAGGACACGAACCAAATTGGTTCTACATTTTAACAAAAAGTTTTTTAAATAATACTTTGTAAATATATTAATTGTAATAATTTGTAAATATTTTAACAAATTCATGCACATCACAGAAATTGTTAGAGGATATAATATTTTATATCTATGATATTGTAGTAGTAGTTTCTGTATATATTGATAATGTCCTTTTGAAGATGGTCGCTTCAACCAAAACATGTCAGAGATGAAAGATAAAAAAACACACATTTATCGATCACACTGGACAGAGTTGATAATCTTTTATAAAATTTTGCAATCCTTTTCTTGGTTTTCATTATTCTGCAAAGATTACTGTCATGTGAGAAGACACTGTGCAGTTGACAGATAATGGATTACATGGCAACACGTCACAATACGAGGTTTCAGAGTCAAAGTGAAATTTCATGTGTTTGGTTTAGTGTTGTCCCATTTGTAATTGGCAGAATTATAGTTCTATATTTTGAAAAGGCATAACGATTATTGGCTTAATTGGCTTAACAGTTATATAAACATGTTTTGTTTTAGAGATTAACAGGGTTAACGTTCTTGGCATCTGTTAATTTCCTTTGCTCATTACTGATGGTGTTTCCATACTGCAGATAAAACCTAGCTGCAACAAAGCCATCACACCACCCAGTGTTCCATTAAGTATGTGCCCTGTCAAGCAATGCTCCAAGCAGGTCTGAAAGTGGTAGTTGTCAAAGGCAAGGCAAGACATTGTTCTCTTCTCCACAGCATCCAGACCAGCTCTGGGTCCACCCAGTGTCCTATCCAGGGGGCACCAGGGGCTCATTCCCCAGGGGTTTTGCAGCTGGGGCGTGAAGTTGATACTCACCTCAATCTTGTGCAGAGGTCAAGAAAGGTGGGACCATACCTCCGTTCCCCCATACGACTTCATGTCATGGTGCTTAATTAATTAAGTACGGGGCAACCTTGCTTTTACCCTCACCAGCTGTCTTCTTTTGAATATGTGGAGTTTTTGAGAGCACGGGTTTAGGTTTCAAATTTACACAAAATATGTGTTCCTTTATATTGCATAGATAAGGAATTAATTTAAATTAGCATGACAGATGTAAATATACATATATCTCAGTGCCAAATTCAATAAAAATATGTTGATCAGCCCCAAAGATTAAACATGCAGACGGACAGACACATTTCCACATTATGCTTTAATTTTAGGAATGCTGTACCAATAATGCTCAGAAACTGCAAGGGATTGTTATGTTCTGAATTTATTTCAAGCTCATCTTATTAATCCACTCCACACCGATCTCGGTATGTCTTCTGTACAAGATGTCATCCAACAAAAAATCAACAGACATCACAACAGAATCATAACTCATAGAAACCCACTCCTAAAAATGCTACAGACAAGAGAAGACAATAGACGACTCAGACGAAACTGGCCAATTGACCTGATTTGAATTACTGAGGAGCCACTGCTGGACGACTCTTCATCAAGTCATCTAAACAGCCATAACATTAGCTTACAGAATGCACATTCTGATTGCTGATTAAACAAATAAATAAAACAAAATCTTATTAATCACAATTTTAAAGCACTCACTCACTCACTCACTCACTCACTCACTCATGGAGCTGAACCCTTCTTGAGAAGCCTTCAATTGTGCAGCTGCTCAATAACATCCCAGCATTTTATAGAACCCAAAGGTTCATTACCATATTCACAAGACCCCTCCACTAGTCCCTATCCTGAGCCAGATCAATCCAATCCATACCATCCCATCCTATCTCTCTAAGATCCATTCTAATATTATCCACCCACCTACGCCTTGGTCTTCCCAGTGGTCTCTTTCCTTCTGGCTTTCCCACCAGTATCCTATATGCATTCCTCATCTCTCCATTCATGCTCCATTCCCTGCCCACCTCATCCTCCTTGGCTTGATCATTCTAATTACACTTGGAGAAGAGTACAAGTTATGAAGCTCCTCATTATGCAGTTTTCTCCAACCTCCTGTCACTTCATCTCTCTTCGGTCCAAGTATTCTCCTCAACACCCTGTTCTCAAACACCCTCAGTCTATGTTCCTCCCTTAATGTCAGAGACCTAGTTTCACACCTATACAAAACCACAGGCAAAATTATAGTTTTGTATATTATAATTTTTATATTTTTAGACAGCAGAGGAGAAGACAGAAGGTTCTGGACTGAATGGTGACAAGCATTACCCGAGTTCAGTCCTTCAGAAAGCATTCACTGAATTAAATTTGAGCAATTTCTAGACATTTATGACATCACAAAGAGTAGAAAAATAGAAGATCACCTTTCCATTGTTACCATCTTAGAGACTTATAGCTTAGTGTGGCACAGTTTACAGTGACTGGATGATCACAGGCTAGATAACTAAGCACAATTTCCATTGATGACAGGAATTTGTCTGTACATCATGTTAGACCGGCTCTGCGGCCCAGTCTCTTATACAATGGGTGTCGTAGACACATTTTGCTGAGTGTTAAATCCTTATCACAACGCCCTCTATACTGTTTTATCACGTGATGTTAGACAAAGGAACAAATTAATTACTTATTTATAAACAAGAACGTAAACTGAACAAATACAACCAAATCAGTGTAATCTAGATTAGCTTCATTAGCCCAAAATTTAATTTGCTAGTGACATTTCCTTCATGCTAGATATGGCTCTGTCATCAGAATTTCGTCTGTGGGAACAAGTTGCATTATGTGAAGGAAGTAGGAGATATCAGAAGATATGTGTTATAGTTCGTCCCTTTCAACTCAAGTTTGCTCATGGTAGTTCATGCACTTCTAGTCGTCAGAAAAAAAAAGAAACAATAATTTGCACATTACACCTGCGTTTTCAAACTGAACCCTTTGTGTTAGAATAAAACATTATCTACACAGGTACACCTTGGCTAGGGCTCATGTGGAATATACAAATTTTCCACAGGCATACCGGGGCACGATCACTACAACTGTTCTGGGACCCCAGCAAGTGACATCATGGGCTGGTGACAACGATTTGACCAATTCTGCATCCTCCATGACTGATCCAGGTAACATAAACAAACAAATGCTAGAAATCCACTGACACTGAATAAAATATAAAGTGCCAATGCAATCAGATATTAAAATTCTGTATATTATTATTATTATTAAGTAACCTGAAGGCTCAACACTGGTAATACCAATGTTGAGCCAATTCCATCCACCTTCAGTCTTCACAACCTGTTTCCTTAAGCTCCATTTCAATGTTATATTCCCATTTTATTCTACCACAGTGTCTATCCCAGTCTCTTCCAGTTCACCATACATAATCACACTTTCATCTCATTCAACAAAAGACCATAGCATTTGGTAAGAAGTCATGAAATAGCCTATGCACCACTGAAAACCCTCACTCAGGATACCCGGTCTCCAGCCAAGGTAAACAGAAGAACGTCCAAAATATACCATATTTGCCCGAATATGGTGCACATTTTTCCCTCCAAATATCCCCTCCCCAAATGAACATTCATTGTGCATTAGTGATAACAGTACACTTTTCGATTCTATTATATATTTTATCAGAAGCTTCCACTGAAAATGTTCTTTACTGACATTATGGCTGTGTCCTTACAAGAACAACAGATTTAAAAAATTATTCAGTATATTGATAGTTGTTTGCAGATGCAAGATGCTCCATGAATTTTATACAAAATCTGTCTAAAAACTATTCAGTTTAATGTCATAATCAGAGGACATTATATCTGGGCAAATACAGTATTAATAAAAATATTAGCATAACTATGAAACTCCTGATGCAGGTTTAAAGGCAGTGCAAGATGAACCCAACTTCAGTCCTATTGAAAAACTGTGTGTTCGCTGCCCAGCTGACAGATCCATCTTCGCTGCCAAGGGAACAACATTCGTATTGGTGGAGCCCCCTGCAGTGAAGCCCTGTCACAATACTGCTACCACTTGGTGAGTTGCAGTTAGCAGCACACTTGATATGGTTTACAAATGTCACTGACAAATACCTGAATCTGTTCAGGGCTGTCAATACATTATAAAATTTAAACAACTTCTTGTTGGAGACCAGTCTTAATATACGAACAGCTGTCTCCATAGAACAGTTGGGCTGATCAATAAACCACTGCCTCTTATGTACCTCAAAGTTCATTGTGTCCACACACTTAGGTTTCCCAGTTGGTCTCTTCCTTGGGATTTTCCAACTCAAATTTAGTACACATTTCTTATGTCCCAGAGTGTGGAATCATATATGATGATATAGTTTATGATAGAGGCCAATTCATTTCCTTCATATTATGCTTCCTCTGAAAGGCAGATCTTCAGACTCAACATAGAGGTTACAAGTTTGAATCTCTGTCATTTAAAACTGAGACACCTTGGTAGGTTAGTAGTCAGAATGCAACTTTATCATTGAAAATATTTAAGGTTTGATCTCAGACACTATTCAAATGTATAAAACTGAATTTAAACTTCATATAAAATAGGGGTGGTTACATTTGACTGACAGGAATCAAAATTAAATATGACCAACTAATTTTAGTAGTCTGTATAAATTCCAAATGACAAATCTCATTATAATGTAATCATTAATTGTTCTGGAGTGTAACATCATGGAAGTAACAGAATTCTATCAGTGTGACCCTAAAATGCCAATTCCTCAATGGAAGCCCTATTTCTCTCAAGATGGTGGTCAAAAAATACTTGTGTGACAAGTCTTTCTCATTACTTCACATAACCTTTATACATTGGGCTGGCAAAGACAAAATGGAGGTCCTACCTGTCCATCATGAAGGACAGAGCAGAAACATGAGGATGGTGTAATAGATGAAAGGAAATTACAAGCACTGGATATGAAGTTTCTGTAGACTAGGCCTACTAAGAAACAAATTAGGGCTTTCTGTCCAGAACAAGGAGAGTGCATAAAATCTAAAAGTACAAAATATTACAAAGAAAGCTGATGAAATTAAAGATAGAGTAATATGGCATGGCTAACAGCAGGATTATTTTGAGAGTATAAAAAACGAATCGGTCAAATAAGCAACCAGAGACAAATGATTAGCTCAAGAGACAGAGTCAGGAAAGAAATACAGAAAGGCCTATAGTGGAATGGACACCCATACAAGAGGGAAGTTTAAAGAAGAACGGAGAAGACTTTGCCACACAGTGACCCCAGCAGTAACTGTCATGATAATGAGTTAAATGTACTTTTCAGGGCCAAGTTATCTGAAGTGCGAGTAGAATCATTGTTTGGCCCATGGCCTGGAACAACTGTTGGAGAGGGAAGCTATAATATGATAATACGTCTTATTCACAACAGAGAGCAGCTTGCAATGTGCAAGTATCGCTACCATGTGACAGGTGAGGCTACTTTCCTGTTAAAATTTCTGCTTCAGAAACAGGTGTAATAATTTAAATGGTAAAACAGAACAAATCTCTGCCGGAACTGTATAGACATCACTGAAATCAGATAGGCTGTGGCTTACATTCTGGAACTACACTTTTTTATTGTGGCAAAAGAGAAAACAGGCTGAAGAGTGCTTTCAAAATAACTATTAATATTTGCCAAATTTCTGACCTCACTACTAAAGAACAAAACGCTGCAGTTAGCACTGTCAGGAAAGTTTAAAATTACAAGTTTCACAGAACATGTCTTTTTGCATAAGAGAGGGGCTACTTAGCTTGTGTATGTGAATTCTAGTGCTGTAGAATGAACGTAAAGCTTATATTCTGAAGATTTCATTACATTTGTGTTATATTTTAGCATCCTGTTGCATTGAGGCATCATCCTTATTATCAATTCACTTAGTGGGGGGTGGAGTGCAACTGGGTCCACTCGGCACAGATGCCACTGCTTGGCCTATTGTAGCCTGCCCCGGGTGATTATGATGATGGAGAATTTGGTGGAATGAAGATTGGCAGGGGAAACCGAAATACTCATAGAAAACCCGCCCCAGCGCCACTTTGTCCAACACAAATCCCACTTTACCAGATCCGGGATCGAACCTGGACAGCCGCAGCGGGAAGCCAGTGACTAACCTTTCCTTATTATCAAAGCATCCGTCAATAATGCAACAATTTAAAAGATATTAGGAATATGTATCTTCATTTTGAAGTTTGTCCTATGAGATGTAGAGAGAATAGGCAGTCAATAATAATCCTTGATTGCTTGTATTAGATATTGCTGCCATCAAGAATGCTAGTGAACGAGATTCAGATGAACATACTGACATTTCACACTTTCTGACACAATTTTGTGACACAATAACTGTCATGGTTATCAATGCCAATTATGTTAACACTGCTCTCCCTCAGAATGTCTGGTGCTGTAACCAGAGTAAATTCACACATGTATGAAACTCTGTTTGGAGCCATGGTAATATACAGCATGAATCCAGCTCATTGTAATGTTGGTTTCCCTCATGATCAAACTTGACCTTCACAAGGTAGCGCACATTTCACATCCTGCACTTGCAACATGCATGACAGACTGTTATAGGGCAGACTTTGCCAAAATACAGCATCTGCCTTGGTATGGCTAAGGCGCCATCTTGCCAACTGTCCTCTCCCACTGACAATTCCACAAAACCAATTTGACCAGTACAAGAAGAATCTTTAGTATTACACTCACAAACTCTTACTCAGTCAATAAAGTGAGGATGGATAGCAACTGGATGACTGCATTTTGATTCCCAGCAGGCACATGATTTCTCTATTCATCATCATGCCCAAACTGGCTCTGGGGCCCACCCAGCCTCCTACCCAGTGGATATCTGGGGTTCTTCTTCTTGAGGTAAAGTAGTTGTCCCAACATGGAGCTGATAATTCACCTCTACCTAGTGCCAAGTTAGGCTGCGCCATAGCTCAAGCGGTTAGTTGCTGGCTTCCCACTGAGGTGGCCGGGGTTCAATCCCAGGTCTGATCAAGTTCGATTTGTGGTGGACAAAGTGGCGCTGGGGCAGGTTTTCACCGAGTACTTCGGTTTCCCCTGCCAATCTTCATTCCACCAATTGCTCCACAATCACCCTCACCTATCATCTGGAGCTGGTACTATACGCCAGAAGTGGCTGCAGTAAAAGGGACTTAGTCCCACCCCACTAGCAATAAAAAATAGTGTCAAGTTAAAGACTGCATAGAGAGCTTTACCTCTTATTTTATATGCTGATAAAATCTTCAAGGCTATCAGCCATGTCAGTTGATAAAAAATTACTGGAATTGACAGATCATCTCTGAGGTCAGACCCTGATGATGGAGGCAGACATGGTCCATGAAATATCTGCAATTATTAACCAACCGACATAGGTGAAAACTCAAGAAGATTTTATCAACTTTAGTCATCTTGACAGCTTCAGATCTTAAATTTATGTTACTGTACACTACTTGTGTGCATCCACCCATTCTAGTCAAAATTCAGTGCGATGGGGCAAATAGTGACTTCTCACATCTCTGAAATAACACATATTTTACAGCATGTTAGCTATGTATTTTGAACACAGGTTTGCTCTAACAGTACTGCCTCCAATTTACAGCACAGGGAAGGTGAAAGCATACTCACTCACACTTGATATGTTTGACTAAAATATGGAAAGCACAGTCAGTATTTATGACCCCGCAATATAACACAGAATGGCCCTACTACACCCCACTTTCCTATTACAGAATAGGATACATAGAAGCATACTAATACAGAGCCTGTTTGACTACAATACGGAAAAGACAGGCATTGTTTACGGGAACATAACAGAGTATGCCCTTACTGTAGCCTGCTTCCCTACTTCTGAACTTGCATAACTAAGAAAAATATCTTGCCTAAAGGCAAAAAGATGGTAAATAGTCTCATTCCTTTATTTATATTAGTATACTTTTTATTTAAAATAAGCTGTTAGATAAACTCTCATCTTCTCTAACACCATTACCTACATTTTAAGTAAACCTGATAATAGCATACAATTGTGAAGATGACAAATATTTGTATAGGTTCATATTTTAGTAACTGCTTACTAACTGTTCATTATTTTTTATGACTTTCAAATATTACACCAACATTTTCTTTAATACAAATTATTTCCATTGATTATACTGTTGGAAAATCAGATGTAAGAGGGATAAAATTCCACAAATAATGTAGTATAATGAGTTTGTCAAAACACAATTAAAATCAAATGATCATATTCAAGGAATCCTAAGGACATACACAGGCCACATTGCACTGATGTGGTATCAAAAACAACTTTTCCTTTTCTATTTCTGTAGTTCAGAAGTGCCCACCATTGCACCTTCCTGAACATGCTCATGGGCAGTGCTCACTGAACAATGCATGGGGGTCTCGATGTCAGCTAACCTGCAGCCAAGGTTACAGACTTCTGGGACACGAAGTCACCGAGTGCGGAGACAAGCTCAAATGGACCAACCCGCTGCCACGCTGTATAGGTGAGGTATTACAGATTACTGAATATCACTCAAGTGCAGAAATAATGGATTGGTGGGAACTAGAATACTTATACATGTATGAAGCATACTGCAAGGCAATGGTAAGTTATAAGTGGTACTTCTGGAGCTCTATTACTTCCCCATGACCTATAAAAATAATAAACATCTTAAGACAGTTATCAATGTGCATTAATTTCTTATTTACTACTATACACTGTCATGTATTTGGGGTTTGCATGTCTAATAATAATGGATTCTGGATTAGATGATTGGTTTTATTGGCACTTCTTTATGATTACAACCAATTATAACAGCTCACACACTGACTCCTGTCTGAATAAAGAAAGAACTCACTTCTATAACTTCGGACAAACCGACAAGAGAGTACCATCTTGAACAGTTGTTATTCTCCCTTTGTCACGGGAATGTCTTTGTTAATATTCATTGCCACAGAAATGTGTCAATTCATGGCAACACTTTGACCAGTGTATCCGTTGCAGTGGGAACGTGGTTACCAAATCGTTGCTCAGCAATGTACGTCCACTCTGGCTGCAATGTTCCAGTTTTCAGAAATCATCTCACAATATTGTTCACTTGTCATCATGATCACCATTATCAAAATGAAGGTTTGAACCTTTTGAGCCATTCCATTCCCTTATAAGACAGGTTGTTCCTTCCAGCATAACTTAGGACATCCAACTGCTCTTGTTCCTCTGGGTGTATAGTCCATCAGCTGTTTTGATTTCTTTCAACATGAAGAATCCAATTAAGTCTGTTATTCTGAATTCTATTATTCAAACTGAATATATTTCGTTTTTTTTTCTAATTGTAACCTTAACTTGTATCCCAAAAGTAATAATTGCCATCAGTAGTTTAAGACTTTGATTTTGATAATGTATGAAGTAGCACCCACCCACCTCTACATCATAACTGAGTACATTACCTTTCTTTCTGTGGGAAAGAAAAAAAAACTCAGTCTTACTGCTATTGCAGCACCCATTTACAGAGATGAGACAAAGTTCTGCACACAGATCACTGTGTTCATATAATCCCCTCACTGTTTACAGCTGTGAAAGGTTGTCCATTACCCATGAGTCCAGAACATGGCCGTTTGAGCTGCAAGACCCCTGGCAGTGGAGAAGGTTCAGACATCAGTAGCATTGGTGATCTGCTTGATGAGGGAAGTGTATGCCGGTATGACTGTGACCCAGGATATGCAGTGCCACCATCACAAATACACCTGGCTGTGATAAGGTGCCGAGCTCGCTCATGGAATAGCACGGCAGATCCAAGCTGCCAGGGTGAGTTGTTTGTCCATGTTTTCCAGCAACAGAAAGTTTTCTGCACTCTATCATCTCTGTGATCAGCATACAAACCTCACTCATAGTTGTGTTCTTTTACAACCATGCAAAACAGCAAAATAATTGTCGATTTATCTTAATTTTAAGAGCCAGACTGGAAATGGACTGAACAGTATGGGTTTGAATCCAGAGCCACTCAACACTACCATTTCTAGATCTCCCCTGGGGCATATCCAGCCACCTGTCCAATAAGAACCAGTGGCTCCTTCTCCAGGTGTAAAGGAATAAAAATTTAAAAAATTTAAAAAAATTTCATTTATATTACTGTACTTATGTTCCCAACAATGAAGATGTAAATTCTGTTATATCCTTATACATGCCCGATTTCCCTATAAATGAAATCTTTCAACTAATTGACAGAATGGAGAACAAACATTTAAATCTCTTTACTTATCTAATTAACCAAGACAATTTGATGATTAATGAGAATATTATTATTTTTACATTTTTCTATAATTTCTACATTTTTAAGAAGACCAAAAAATATTACTACAGACACATAAATTATTACCCAAGTTTCTGGTAAAATTCAATACACAGAATTCACACCAGAAGTTGTCACATGGCGTTTGATTAATAGTATTTCTTGACTCATTTAAGAACACCTACTGAAGTTCATATGCCAAACTGCATAAATAACTGGCTGACTGAAGATAACTGTTTCCACGGTTACTGCTATAATAACCTGTAATCTCAAATACATTATAATGACGATTTTAAAAGGGTGTGAAAGGAAGCCTTATTCTAAGGTAAACGTAAAAGGTAAAGTTTTTCCTGTGCTTAACTAATTAAACACAACGCCATGAAGGCATATGGGTATGTGGATGTATGGAAAAGAAAAGGTAAGCTATCTCAGTAACAAGTCATGAAGGCCCATAGGGTTGTTAGACGACGAGGTTCCCACACTTTCTCTAGACAATCGGCTCACAGAGGGCCGTGAGGTTGTCAGCCTTACGCGTGGGCTGCACTTTACCCCTCAGGAAAATTCTTGGTACTCATTTCTGTTAGAGGCTGAGTCGACCCCAGCGCCATAGTTCAGCTGGAAGGATTGGGTCAATTGAAAAAATCAATCTCATCGGGATTCGATCCCGTGACCTTTTGAGTTGTAGCATAGTGCTTCAACCAACTATGCTACCATGTGCCCCACGTGGATGTATAGATTCACATTTTCTTCACCTTGGCACTAGTTGGAGGTGAGTGGTCAGCTTCATGCCCGGGCCACTTTATCCCCAGTAGCCATTGAATAGGAGGTTGGGTGGACTCCAGAGCCAGTCTGAACAATGTGGAGAAGAGAAAATTCTTGACCCTACCGGGACTCAAAGTCCAACCCCTCGGTCGTTCAGCCCATAGCCAGTCACTATACCGACTGTGCTATCCCGGCTCCTCACGTCCAGCCCGTGGCCAGTTGCTATACAGACTGAGCTATCCCGGCTCCTCAAGTCCAGCCCGAAGTCAGTCGCTATACCGACTGCGCTATCCTGGCTCCTCACGTCCAGCCCGTAGCCAGTCGCTATACCGACTGCGCTATCCCGGCTCCTCACGTCCAGCCCGTAGCCAGTCGCTATACCGACTGCGCTATCCCGGCTCCTCACGTCCAGCCCGTAGCC
>NW_019743681.1:166644-220986 GCF_002891405.2 Cryptotermes secundus
TGTGAAGATTGGAAGAGGAGTTCGACAAGGATGCTGTTTATCACCAATTCTGTTCAACTTGTACAGCGAATGCCTTACCAAAGAAGCTCTGGATGGGCTTGGAAACTTCAAATTAGGAGGGCAAATTATTCAAACTGTGAAATATGCAGATGACCTTGTGTTAATGGCTAAGGAAGAAACTGTGCTACAGGGCATGATTGATAGACTAATTGAAATTGGAAGGTGCTATGGCATGGAAATGAATGTGGAGAAAACAAAAGTAATGAAAATTTCGAGACAACCAACCCCAGTCACAATAAAGATAAACCAAAAACAACTGGAGAATGTGAAATGTTTTAAATATTTGGGTAGCTTGTTAACAGATGATGGAAGGTGTACTAGTGAAATTAAATCCAGGATTGCCATGGCAAAAGCTGCATTTAGCAAGAAGAAGAAAAATCTTTTTACCAGCAAATGAGATTTAAATTTGAGAAAGAAACTAGTGAAATGCTACATTTGGAGCATTGCTTTGTATGGGGCTGAAACTTGGACACTTAGGGCAGTAGATCAGAAACACCTGGAAAGCTTCGAAATGTGGTGTTGGAGAAGGATGGAGAAGATCAGTTGGACCGATTATGTGAGAAATGAAGAAGTGTTATTTAGAGTCAGTGAGCAGAGGAATATCCTACACAAAGTAAGAAAACGGAAGGCTAATTGGATTGGTCATATCTTACGCGGTAACTGCCTTCTAAAAGAAGTTATTGAAGGAAAGATAGATGGGCGGATAGAAGTGACCAGAAGACGAGGAAGAAGACGTAAGAAGATGCTGGATGACCTTGGGGACAGAAGAGGATATTTTCATTTGAAGGAGAAAGCTCTAGATCGCATCAAGTGGAGGAACTGTTTTGGAAGAGACTGCGGACCTGTCGTCTTGATAGATTACTGATGAATGAATGTAGCTTACGTGAAAATTGCTTTACACTTGTGTTAAGTGAACTGTGGGGAAGTCCCTACTCTATCCTTATCACGTGAACTCTTATTTTTACCAATAGTTTGCGTAAAGCGAGGTATGATGATAGGAGGGGGTGGTAGATCACTGGCAGTTTTGACACTAAAAAGTCGATCACAACCTGTTTGAAGATGGACATGCCTGTCATAGATGCACCCATTTGTGGTAAAGCATTTCCAACTTTGAATGGATTCCAGATAATAGATGAGACAAATCTTCTACTGGATGCGCAACTAAATAAGTTCCCCTACAAACGTCTTACTAGTACACACAGAGAAAGGGGAGAAATGAAACCTTACTAATCAGAGAAAACAAAAGGGTATGCATCTGGTACAGTCAACTGACCACAGTTATATGACATTTACATGACAGCAGAGAATGGTAACATGCCCCGGCTGGTGCTGGCAGACCCTGAGTATCGCCATCCCTTGAGGCATCACCGGAAGGGGGCACCTTGTTGGCCCAACCCATGCCAGGGTGGAGGGACCTGTCTCAATGGGCCTCACCCCAGCAGGCCCATTCTTTGCATCTGTCCACCAGACAGGGAAGGTAAGAAAGCAGATGTAAAGGGGTGGCATGAGAGCTCATGGGTAACTCTATTCTGATTGCTGGAGGGTGATTTATACATGTAGATTTTTTCTTATTGCTAGTGGGGTGGGACTAAGTCCCTTGTACTGCAGCCTCTTCTGGCCTATTGTACCAGCCCCAGATGATAGGTGAGGGTGATTGTGGAGCAATTGGTGGAATGAAGATTGCCAGGGGAAACCGAAGTACATGGAGAAAACCTGCCCGTGCCACTTTGTCCACGACAAATCCCATTTGACCAGACCTCGGGATCGAACCCGGGCAGCCACAGTGGGAAGCCAGCGACTAACTGCTTGAGCTATGGCATGGCCTAGATATTTCTCTTAATAATATTCTTGTAGACTTACACATTTTATGAATTTAGGGGAATACAAGCAATTTATGAAACGAGCAGAAGTGGCTATTCTCCTCCTGGGATACAATCGCTTTAATTGTCAATATCATGTACATATGTAGAAGCTAAAACTTTAAAGGTACAACACTCAAATTAAGAAATTAAGTTTAATCATGTAATTACAAGGAATGGAGATTTGAAATGCATTCAGAACTTTTAACACAACATCTATACACTGCTTAAACATCTATAGGTACTGTACATACTGGTAAGAGTATGATGTAAATTTGATATCTCTTGAGTATTCTTGAGTACTTTTCCTCAACGCTTAAAATACGCTGTATTGAAACCACTTTTTAAAAAAGGAGAGAGAAAATGCATCTCTAATTACAGACCAATATCCATATTGACTTCATTCTCAAAAGTCTTTGAAAAAGTTATGTATAATAGACTACTTGAACACTTAAATTCTAACAACATATTAGTCAAAGAGCAATTTGGATTTAGGAAAGACCTAACAACAGAAAAAGCAACCTATGAACTAACTAACGATATTTTAAGTGCTCTCAATGACAGATTAATTGTGGGAGGGATTTTCTGTGATCTAGCAAAAGCTTTCGATTGTGTTAATCATGATATCTTACTATCGAAATTAAATTTCTATGGAATAACTGGCAAAGCTAATGAATGGATCAAATCATACCTCAAAAACAGGTATCAAAGAGTTGAAATAAATAATAAAAACTCCAGTCATAATGCATTTTCAAACTGGGGAATTATAAAGCACGGTGTTCCACAAGGATCAATTTTAGGTCCCTTACTTTTTCTTCTCTACATAAATGATCTATCTAAAACCATCAACAATAAATCTAAACCAATTCTATATGCAGATGACACTAGTATAATATTTAAGAACTCTAAATTTGAAAACTTTAAAAATGACATAAATATTGTATTTGAAGCCTTAAACAGATGGTTCGAAGCCAATTTACTCTCATTAAATTTTGATAAAACCCATTACATATCATTCACAACTAAAAACAACCACCAAATTGATCTGGACATCAGTTATGCCAACAAATTAATCTGTAAAGTACTTGATACAAAATTCCTTGGAATACATGTAGACAGTACACTGTCTTGGAAAATACATATTGAACAAATTATACCTAAATTAAATGCAGCTTGCTATGCGATGAGATCAATTAAGCCTTTTATGTCACAGGAAACATTGAAGATGGTTTACCATGCCTACTTTCATTCTATTATGAACTATGGATTAATATTTTGGGGGAACTCTTCACATAGTGTAATAATTTTTAAAATACAAAAGAATATAATTAGAATCATTACAGGATGTAGAAGTAGAGATTCATGTAGAGAATTATTTAAGAAATTAAAAATTCTACCTCTTCAATCGCAATACATATTATCGCTTCTCTTATTTGTTGTTTACAACAAAGATAAATTCAAATTAAATTCTGATGTCTATAACATGAATACTAGACAAAAATATAACTTCCACCTACCCTCATCAACTTTATCAGTATATCAAAAAGGAGTCTACTTTACTGGCATAAAAGTGTTCAACAATCTGCCACAAAGTATTAAAAACTTGGGCAATGATACTAAAAAGTTTAAATCAGAGTTAAAGAATTATCTACATGCTCATTCCTTCTACTCTTTAGATGAATACTTCAATGTAAATAGAGAATGATGTAAAATTAAGTTATATTAATTTTTAAGCTAAAATTGCCTGTACTTATGTATGTAACCTTTTGACTTGTTCTGTATCCAAAGGTACTAACCTGCTTAGGATTTATAGAATGTAAATAAATTCAATTCAATTCAATTTTAGGTCTGCATTATAAAACATGTAACAGAAAAATGATAGAAAGACCAACATTTTGATCAAAATGTGTCTCTAAGTAAAAGTTACCAATTTTATCTGTGAAATATTTACCTTTGTGTAATTCTGACCTGCCTCTTTGTAGATACAAATATTCACAAATTGACTTTCTTTACATAATTTATATAACCATTTTTTTGGGCACCAATGCAAATTTTAAGCTTTATATCACTACCTGTATAGGTAGGAAGGTTTAGTATGTCCTTCTGAAATTTACTGAATTTTTTAAGAGAAATACATGCCAATATATTTTAATATAAGTTTTCATTTTTAATTGGTTTATCTGCAGTGTTGTTGTGTCAACCAATTTACTAAATTTTAATCTCAGTTCTCCATAGGAACCCCAGTGTTCCTAATATATACATATTAATGCAAATGTGGTACAGAGGTTTCTTTCTTATAACCAGGGCTTCAGCAGGACAACTTAAATCCAGCACTCATTTAACACAATCTCCTCCTGTATACATTTACACCTGCTCCCAATCTTTATTAAACAGCCTGTAGTAAGTGGGGGAGTATATCTGTGGAGCTCTTCTTATACCTGTAAACCATAAAAACAAAACTGGCCATGCAGCCAGCATGACGTTGCTCCAAGTTCATTCCAAAGGCCAGGAGATAATTTTCCACTGAAACAGAACATCTGACCCAAAAGTTTCTAGATCTCTCTCTTTCTGAAGGAGGACGTGAGGGACTCTCAATGTGTTAGTTAGAAGTTAATGTATTCTTGTATAAAAGACCAGAAAGATTCTGTACTTAAAGATACCCCTTTCAGAAAAAGCTCCTTCAGCATGTGCACACTTATTGAATAGTTTCAGTCAATGCAGGAAGAACAGACTAAAGGTAACCTTTGTTTTGTTTTTACTGCAACAAAGCATGTAACTGGTACCTATTTCTCACTTAACAAACTTCATTTTTGCTACAGTAAGTTCTGAAACTACATGGAAGTTTCACTTTTGATTTATGAATTTTCACCTTACAATTTCTATGGAACGAATTATCTTTGCAAATTGAGGGACACCTGCATTGGATTCTCCACTGCATCCTGTTCCAACTGTTTCTATATCATAAATGTTTTTACCTAGTCATGACACTGATAAGTTCAGGGAAAAAGAAAAAGAAGTTAGAGCCATATTTTGTAACCATGAAGGGTGCCTGACTTATAAAATATTGTATATTGCTAGAAGCTCCTGCATGAGAAGTGCTGAGTTGGCAGGTGCTTTGTCATGACATGTTTGTCAGATCCTGAATTCACACTTTTGCAGCTTCTTACCATTTTATGTCATCTTAAAATACATTTAAACACCTATATATAGAAATGTTGGTTGTTCCAGAGACTGACTCTGTTCTCTCCTGAGATAAAACACCTTGACAGTGTACAGCTGATGATGATGATGATGATATCAGTGTCATCAAATTTTAGAACAATATGTATAAGGTAATTAATATTTATTAATGCAATATCTTGTACTGTCAGGTGAGTTCTGTGAGCGAGCCAAATGCCAGGAGGAGATGTGTGAGAATGGAGGTCGGTGTATAACACTTGGTAATAAGGCTGTCTGCTACTGTCCACCTGAGTTCACTGGATCCAAGTGCCAAGTCTCCCAAGTTAGTTAACAACAGATACTCTTTCTGACTGTAGCAAGTCCTACAACTTGAATACAGTAGCCCCTTGTTGAACATGGTGTTACACTCTTGAATTATACCAAGGGCATCCAAACTGTGCTGTGCAAATGCTTGATCTTATGCAAGATAAAGGGAACTGGCCTCAGAAATGTATAAGAAAGTTCAACGTTCAAAATAATCTAGTATAGTATATGCATATATTCTACAATGAACTTTTATTTATACCTACCATAATTATAAACACAAGTCGTTTGTGCCATATCCTTGATCCACAAAGAAATTGCTTTCTTGGTCTCATATACCTATCAGTCATGTTAATCCGGCACTAGCCCCCAATGTCTGTTTTATGTCTTTTGATAGTTCTGAGAAAACTTTCATTAATATGCAAATGCCTTCAAATAAGTCCATACTTTCACTGCACTCTGGTTTATCAAGGACATAATTTTCTGTCATTACTTCTCTGACTTTCTTTGCAAAAGCATCATTACATTTATGTTCTGAGGCAAAATAATACTTACATGCAAGAAAGATAGGAAAAGTTATTCCATATGCTATTTGACACAGATGTCCTCCCAGCGAAAGCCATGTTGTCACTGTGAGGCCGGGTGGTGGGCACAGGCACTGTAGATGTTTACATCAGATCTGATGATGCCCATATGCTGCATAATGATTACTGAACCTCGACCAAGTTGTATAAAACTTCTGTCTAAATTAATTTAAATTGTTAAAATCAAAACCATATTAACAACAAGGGGTTGAATGAATGAATGAATGAATGTATAATGGGTGGACCTTCTCAGCCCTCACACCGCGAGCTATAGAGATCTATTGTGCTTCACAACAAGGGGTTATTGCATTAACACGTTCATTGAAAAGCATGTTAAAGATCTTGAGTTAAGCACTTTAACTACCTACAAAGTTACTTTCTCTGCTCCATACAGGCATTGAAGTTTATTTTTATGGGTTCCTTGCATGAAGTACATAAAGGTGGAGGTCTTGTAAATCCGTCTGTCTGTACATTTAATCTCTGGAACTGATCGATTTCAATCCAAGTGATTTGAGGTCTACCATGAAAGTTGCTGGGTAAATTTAAATTCACATCCACCCAGTACTTTACATAAAACTCAAATTAGACATACATCAATTTCCTCAAAAATGAGTCACATACAAGAACTTGGTGGAAGGCATAGCATGCAGATGTTATTGAGACCTACAATATTTATATGAACTGTTTTACAGTTCCATCAATGTTTAATAAAATTCAAGGAAGAATAAATCCTAACTGCAGTGTGATTAGCCTTGTAGTGGCACATTTGTATTTTCAATGAACAAACATCAACATTTATCAGGCATGCAATAGAACAATGAATACATTTAGAAAATGTGTGTATACTTAGCCTACTCTCCTCATTTTTAACAAATAATTCTTCACTATTATTGCTTGGAAAGGCTCAGAACTACAAATAAATAGTTATCAGCATATGCCTACATGCTAAATAATGCTGAATATCTACTTGGTATTCACTTTTCAAATTTTATAAAATTTTGATATACATTTTATTCTTTAAAAATAATTCTCATCAAATTTCAAAATACTCTTCTTGTACAACTCCACATGCAGCAATAGCATTTGTATCATGTTCCAATGTGTGACATTCCTTTCTAACCCTGCTTCTAATGTGTATTACTTAAAAAACAGTATTTTCATTGCGGTAACCACCTGAAGAAGACTGTACAGAAGCTGAAACATTTCATGTCACAAACCAATTAATTTGATGTCAAGGGCATGATAGTGACTTTGTGCCTAATTAATGAATAATTACACAACTGAATATCACTGGTGTGTTGCATACAAAGGACGAATAAATACAGCCAACTTGTCTATATTATGCCTAAAATCACTAAAGTGTTCTAATATATAATCTGTATTAACAATCCTTTACTAATTTGCTACATAAATACATATAAATAGTTGTACATGAGTACAGGGATGCAACAGATGAGAATTCAGTATTGCAAACCCTACAGACTACACTTAAAAAGTATATACACATTTATTTTCTTACTCCTTTAACAACAAAGCACACAGATGTTAGTTCACTGTTATGACATATACTTTAAAACTCACGTTCAAAATGCGAATCACCAACATCTGTGCATTACTGACAATGATGTACAAAGACTGACACACTTCTAGGCACAATGCTGTTGGAACTGCAAGGTAGATAACGTGACAGACATGGTTAGTTCAGCTGCTTGTGTTTAAAAAAAAACATGAAATTGCTCACAAGCTGAATCTCAAAGCAGCAGTATATAAATTTGCTGTCCTCAAGGACAGGGAAGTAACTGCTTGTAAAATAGAAAACAACACTGGTACAGTAGGCTGGGTGGGACATGAGCTATGGCCTTGAGATGTGCATTAGCTTTGCCACTGGAGGTAATTCAATTTGTATTTACATTTTTATCTTTAGTAGTACAAAGAAAGCTGTTCCCCTCCCCTCCCTCTCTAGCATCTTGGAGCTCAAATCCTGCCAAACAACTTATAGCACTCGTTCCCAGTTCTCATTTATGCATCTCCATTATTTTAAATTGTGTCATTAGTTCATTGCATGTGTCTTTGGTCTTTAGAAGCATGTAAATATGATTAAATTTGTCTTGTGATTCTGACACTTGTTCACTGTGGATGTTTTCCACTTGTGGGGTCTAAGTGTGTGGAAAGAAAGAAAGAAAGTCACAAAAATTTGAATTGTTTCATATTTGGTCCGTTACACTATCAATCACAAATTGTCAATGAATAATCCGTCGAGTGTAACAACGTTCTTAGGTCACTTATTTATTTCACTCGCCTTACATGTTTCGGTTCAAAAGAAACCATCATCAGAGGCACGTTACAAACACATGAAACCACTGGCGTTGTATTGTACACAGTATGTAAGCTGCGTGATCTGCTACAGATGTCGGAGTGTAAAAGCACAACACTTTCTAGTAACGTTGAATGCATGTACACCTCTTGCATTCCATCCAAAGAATGCTCTCAAATTGAGCCGTCAATGTTAAAATATTTAAAAGCTTAAAACATTTGAAATAAAATTTGGCTCCTTCTTGTTGATTCGTCCCGGTGATGGGAATCGTCAACTTGAGGTTGTGTATGCTTTTGGTCGGATGTGTCTTACGCGTTGTGTGTTGTGTACACAACACACAAGCTTAAGCTTTTAAATATTTTAACATTGACGGCTCAATTTGAGAGCATTCTTTGGATGGAATGCAAGAGGTGTACATGCATTCAACGTTACTAGAAAGTGTTGTGCTTTTACACTCCGACATCTCTAGCAGATCACGCAGCTTACATACTGTGTACAATACAACGCCAGTGGTTTCATGTGTTTGTAACGTGCCTCTGATGATGGTTCTTTTGAACCGAAACATGTAAGGCGAGTGAAATAAATAAGTGACCTAAGAACGTTGTTACACTCGACGGATTATTCATTGCCAATTTGTCACAAAAATTTAATTACTTCGACCTGTTAATGACACTGCATTCTGATTTTCTAGGGTTCCAACTCATCTGTAAAGCTCCACAAAATAATTCTCTGATTACAATGGTTCCAGAGCAGAATTGGTTACTTTCCCAAATGTGCTATGAATTAAAGATAATTCTTGTGTCATCACTGCATTACAGAAATAAAATTTGGAGTTATTTGTAACAGTCATAAGAAATGTATTTAGCAATGTATGATTAATGCTGACATAAATATGTAATCTTAACTGCCAAACATGGACAAAATTTGGAATTTGTAAACGGTTCTAACATCAAAAAACACACAACTCAAAAACAAAACAAATGTAAAATATTATGAAAACCAATTCATTATGCCTGCCAATAAACAAACAACACAGCAAAATTATTTCATTAGATGTGCTTTGCGACACCTAAAACATTTTTTTTTTGATCATGGAAAAATAATCTTGAGAGGATTACATATTTTCTTGGAGAAATGTATATTAGTAGTCCTTGGGGCGAGATAGGTGCTGGGACAGCGCAGTCGGTATAGTGACTAGCTACAGGCTGGACGACCAAGGGGTTGGAGTTCGAGTCCCAGTAAGGTCAAGAATTTTCTCTTCTCCAAATCGTCCAGACTGGCTCTGGGGTCCACCCAACCTCCTATTCAACGGATACCAGGGGTTCTTTCCCCGGGTGTAAAGGGGCCGGGCCGTGAAGCTGACCACTTACCTCAAACTAGTGCCAGAGTCATGAAAATGTGGATCTATACATCCACTTCCCCATATGCCTTCATGGCATAATGCTTATTTAGTTAAGCAAAGGGAAACTTTACCTTTTTACCTTTTACCTTGGGGAGAGGTAGAAAACTGACATTCACACAGGACAACAAAAACAGTCAGGCCAGCCTTCAATCTCCACACCTCTACTCCTCCAATGTTGTTGGCATACAGGTAAATCACTGATTTAAGATCTCACTATAATGGCACTGTAGTAGCATTTGCATCTTGCTGAAATGACACTCTTCAGTGGTGTATATTACAGCAACACATGGCATAGTACTCTTCTGCAATATGCAGTACAGTATTTTCAGGGAAGAATGGTAGTTATTCCTCCTGACAAGAGATCACAACCGTTTTCCCTGCAGGTTACTGGCAACTGATTTTTCTAGTGTCACATGTGATCTTTTTGGGTCAGTACAAATTTATGCCAACTGATAGTGGTATCACCAGATCACACAATTAAATCTGGAAAGGATTCGCTTTCATCACAATTTTATAGCAACAATTTAAAGACATTTAAGCTGCAAATCTGTATCATCTTTATTCATGTCCTGCAACAGTCTCAGTAAATGTGGTTTCTGAAGTGTACCGTGCAGAAAGCAGTGAACAATGGTTTTACAGACATTAGTGTCAGATTTGAGTCCCAGAGACTTTCTAGGAAATTGTTTCAAATTTTTAGCAGTTTCCATGCACTTTCACCATCAGTTGACTTGTTTGATGTTGCATGATGTCCCTGGTGCAATCTTTAATCTGCCTCAAATTTATCTTACATCCTTCAGATGTTTAAATATGTTGACAGTCCAGTTTAAAGATAATTTCTCCAATGTTTTACAATTCATTTACATCCTCAGTTTTGAAGCTAAGAATAAATCAATTTATTTTGCTCAAGTGTGAAATGAAGTCCATCACTTTCATTAACAAATGAATGCTGTGTTGCTGATTGTATGACACTGAATAGAAGACCAATGTGTGTGGCAGTATTATTATGCATCACTGTTAAATGTCATTTCATTGTTTGTAATTTTATATGTTTTATGAAAGTTTGAAGAAAGTGTACATTTCTTAGAGACACACTGGATACTTCATTCAAAGCATTCCTCTCTGAATTCTGCAGGGTACAAGCTAGTCTCCAGGACCTGAACAAGATTGGTGACCTGCATTCGCATCACTGATACAGGGGGTCCCGCCAGATCATCAGTTAATACAAACCAATAACTCACATTCAACTCAATCTCCCTAATCATCAGTGATATCACATATCCTGATGACTAGTGCCATACCTGCAGCTCAAAACCTCTCTGTCCGGCATATCAGCAGTGGCCACCATGTGATATATTTTAATTCTGTTGTGTTTAGTGGTTAAAAGTGACTTCTGTGAGGATATATATACGTGCACATCCAAGGCAATGTCAAATGCAGAGTCAGGATCACTTAATGCAATATGAACAATGACTGGCACCCACAGAGCACAGCTCTGGAATTTAGCCAGTTAAAACTCCTATAAAATGTTGCCCGTGTCTAGTCTACAGTAGCTAATAGGAAGTAACATTGTGTTCTGCTGTTAATTTCATCAAATTTACTTTCTTAACTAAGCTGAATCAAAACAGACTACCACATCTGTATCTGTTATGTTAGTCGATAATTTAGTTACTTAATAATTTCCTAAAGGTGTGCAACATTACCTTGCACTTATGTTAGACACTGTTCTCTGAGATACAACTCATGCAAAATACACATGACATTTCAGAAGATGGTTCATTTGCTATCTTCAGGCGACTGGTTGTTGTTATATTGACAGGTTTGCTATTCACTGTCATTGTCAACACACTGATAGCAGCTAGGGACGAACTCAGAATCATGTGCATACTAAACCACATCAGAAATCTACTGGTAGCATACAAGTTTGGTAATCAAATGCTCACGATTTACCCAACTGTCGACATTAAAATCTAAAGTAAAAGAACATGTCGGTATGCTGAAAAATGTAGTAAAAATGCGTAAAGCTGTCCCTGTAACGCGAAGGCCCAGAGCATGTGAGAGGTCGAGGCTCCCACATCTTCTAAGACAATACGGTAGGTTCACAGACGGCAGTAAGGCTGTGAGCCTTATGCACCCGTCACTCTCTCAACCCCAGGGCCATATTGCTGCTGTAAGGATTAGATAAACTGAAAAATTCAATGACCTCATCGGGACTCGAACCAGCGACCTTCCAAGCTTGTAACATAGTGCCTCAACCAACTATGCTACCACATGTCCCATGAGAATGTACTGCATATTAAATGTACTTTAGACAGTGGATGAATTCCAACTTAACTGCAGCTAATTTAGTCAATTCTTGTCATAAGATCTCCATAATACATCATCTGTTTCTGTGTTGTTTCAAAGTGAAGCCAAAGAGATTTCTTGGACAAACAATGCTCTTGACTTTCTTAATTGGAATGATGTTTGATAAAGAAGCCTCACCTGTTACAACATGATTAAATAAATAACTGCATACAAACACCTACTGTGGCTATTACTCGTATTTCTGTTTACTTCCTGCAAACATCTTACAGTTATCGGCAGGCTTATCATCCACATTCGTTTTCTCCCACATTTGAACACATATGAGTAACTGACGTAGCTTAATGCCCCCCCGGATGGGTTGCAAACTTATTGTTCCTCTCCTATTTCCTGCCCCCTTCCTCTGCATCCTGCATTACCAACTTCCACGAGATGAACACAGCTTCTAGTACTTCAAACATAGTAAGGAAGTAAGCCTTGAGACAACTGAAATTCTCTGAAGGACCAAAACTTAATGTCCTCAAGTATCTTTAGGGCCAAAAACTTCAGGAAACCTGTTAAGATTGTACATTGAGAAAGGGCATCATCGGGGTACCCAAATTTGACGGTTATCATGTGATTGGGACTGTCTCTTGCCAATGCACTCCTCAGACATGTCCTTGTTTTGCCTGAAGATGGAAACAAAACCTGTTTCTGTAATACATTTTTTATTTAAATGGCTAATGTGTAAGATATTAAATTAACCATGTCCTTTTATATTTAATATCCTGAACAAAATGTCAACCACCAGGAGAAATGCCTACCTTCTTACATAACACCCATTTATTTGTTCCATCAACACCAAATCAAATAAATACCTAGTGCACTAAACATCTTGACAGACTGTACATTATATTAATAATAATAAATATCAGTGGGGAGAAGAAAAGCCTGCAGTTGCTTAGTTCTTATGGTCCTCGATTGGCTTATCAGTGACAGTTCACTGATTACAGAGTAGCTATGTGACCTCTTCCCTCACTCACAACAATATCTGAAACTCTTTTACAGGTATGTACATTCCATACTTCAAACTGACATTATCAGGTCATAACTTTTATCTTCTAAATTATTTACATATGCCCTGCACTCGCAGACATGAATGAAAATGTCTTACTCTCATCTGAAATTCAGAAACAACATACAGTTTCTATTCATTTTATTTCAACCACTTTGAAGAGTGGTTATATGGAATGGTTTCTGTAACATAATAACAATTAATTTTAACATTTAAACATTTACTATCTAAGATTTTTAATATACATACAATTGTATTGCCATTGTTAACTTAGGGACTACTGATGAACAAGTACACCTTGTCTTCACTTACAACTCAAAATAAATACAAGCAGATGAGTATCACATGTTATGGTTTGGGAACACAGACATTCTCCATTAAAAGCCCTTCACAATAAACAGACAAACAGTTATTGCTAGCTTATCCTGATCATGTCCCCATTCCAAATTTAAGTTAAATAAAGCAAACTGAATACAAAAAACACCTGACTAGGTATCAGAACCAATAAATGTACAAGGACACACATAAATGTGACCAATGAGGGTTCATGAAATTATACTATCATATAACAGATTTTTACAACTCACTGCCCTAAATTTGCTGTTGTAAGTCTTCTGTAACATAAATTAGCTTCTGCTGTCCAGTTTATCTATCTAAGATTTTGAACAAAAGAGAAATGCTTCAACCACTGGCATCGTAAAAATAAACAGAAGAACCAATGACTGAATACCCGTGCAGATGGGTCACGGCTAGAGGAAGTCTCACAGCTTCCAGCATACTGCTCAGCCTGTCCAGAAGAGGCATCAGCTCCACACATCAGCTTGGACCCAGGTGCAATCGGCAAACCCACATGTCAACAGTGGATGCCAGAAATGATTCCTGATGTCAACCTCCACAAAATATTCACATGTTAAGTCCCATTTTGGAAATAAAGCAAACCTTAGCCTCCAGTCTCCTGTGCAAGGTGTGTAAATCTATTTCATCCAATTTCTACTCATTTTGATACAGTTCTTTTCATTTAATAATGACTTTATCTGTTGAAATTTATTTACAACTGCATGAGCAGTTTTTTGTTTACAACTCTGCCATACTGAAATTTATGCTGAAACATTTTCCTTACAGTTCACATGAGTATCATACATGAACACCTATTTCAATGTGTTACTCTCAGATGCCATTTCCACAGAAAGAATATGAGCGAATATTCTACAGTAACAAGAACTTGAGATTAACAGGCATATAATGTACATGCCTGCTTCATGGCAGCTATGGAAAGATTTACTGGGATAATTTTGAGGGAAACTGTGGTGTGTACAGACTGCCAGCCTGTTCACTTTTCCGCAAGTCTCTATACACTCAGTGCAAGTCAATGTGAGTAGTATGTCCCTCTCACACTGGACCAGCTACAGCATCATCTGAAGGCTCTCACATAATCTCTCTCATGTGTGACAGCGCGCACACATGCACATCATCACTCATGAGAGCAATAAGGACATGTAGACCTCCTTACAATGAAAAATAAGTTTCCAATGGATGAATATAGCTAAGTGACGAGCATTACTGTTGCCTCATCATAAACACAATTTCTGGGTTACAAATGCCACACTCCTATATCATCCCATTCCTTTTATGTTCCTTACCAGTTGCAGTCCCTTCTAATTTTCTACCTCACTTAAGATTTTTTAATCCAGTGTTCAAAAATAATGGAATAATTAAATGCAAATAAAACATGTATTACAATCTGTGTGCCCAGTACTGCAGAACATTCTACCAGACACTACCTTTCCAATGGAACAGCCAGTGTCCACTGCTGCTCTCAACAACTAAACGTAAACTGCACAGTCCAATTTCTTCTTAAATGCAGTGAAGGAGTTAACAAGCAGAAGTAAAATCACTCCGCAGTCTCAGCCCTTACTGCATCCATTTCCCTTCATCAAAGGACTTTCTCGTGCACATTAACATCCCTACTTACAGCAACAGAGTTGAAGACAAAACCAAAGAAAACCTTTAATGTGCTACAGTTCTTTTGGGCAATCAGCTATGTGTCCAAGTTGAGTTAAATACCAGTGTTTCAGACATGTTCTCTGTCTCCATCATCAGAGATGACATGACATGGAGGATATCTCTGAAATATCAGTGTTTAACTCAACACTGGCACAGCTGATTACCTGAGATCTTAACACATTTATTCATTGTGAAAACTTCAAATCTTACATAACCTTCATTTTGGAAATCTTACTCTGTACTGCTGAATAGTAACCTTAGGTAAAGAAATCATTAAACTGAGGCATTTTAAATAAGTATCATACTGAACATGTAAAATGATCCACAGAATGAAGTAAAAAAGGAACATGGTACTAAACACTGGCTCCACCTCTCATGCACACAGAAATTGCAAGTGAGGATAGAGCTCCAGCCTCTCTGCTCTGAGGGATACGTACCGGCCGGGTTAGGTCAAGCACAACAGGGGTGGACATGTATCAAGCATGACACAGTGTTAGTGGTGTTGGTGGGGCCTGTCAGCTTTCATGCAGAGGCAGAATGATTGCACCAACATCAAGGAAGGGGTGATGTGACACCAGCTCTCGCTGTCTGCGCTGTACTTCACTCTAGTCACTGCACCCCCCTGCATCAGGAATCATGCAATTCATCATTTGTCATATATTGTAATGTCTTGAAATCCAGCACAGTGACAGGGTACACAATGGGAAATACATAAATGTGAATATTTGAAAGAATTACACTTTCCCTTGTACTGTGTTAACTGTGCTGTCTTCCCTATGTATACAGCTGAACAGCATCAGCATCAGCCTTCACTTCCGTATCGTGTCAAATACTTAAGAATAATTTCAAAAGGAAGGTAGTTACAATACTGAGAACAATTAAAACCCCAACTTTCACTGTTCTTCTTATCAGACAGCAGAGTGCACACACTGCAGGAGCCATGACAGTAGCCAGCTACAACTAGCTACAGTCAGAATTGCTAAACTTCAATATTTGACAGATGCAACAAGAGTATTTCTCTTCAAAACATCCAAACTGGGTATGGGACCACTGAATTTACTGTCCAATGATAAAAGTGGGCCTTTTCCCTTGGTTTCAAAGTATCAAGAACATGAAGCTACTGTGGTCAAGAATTATCTGCATTCTTCTGCGTACCCTCATGGCTTGAGGCTTGAGCAAAAATAAACTTCATCTTGTAAACTGACTTATTTTGTGAGTTCAGTAGCCCATTAACAAAACTGAGGCTGAACACTGATATCTCTGTTTGTTCTGATTTGTCTCATGAGGGAGAAGATTCATGGATCTGCATGACATTTTGTGATAAGAAGCCACAATCAATACAAATATAAGACAATTAAATGAGTTGATTCCATTCAAGTATTATAAAACAAGAATAAAGAACAAATCAAAGTTTAAAATTATCAATTTTAATAACTTATTATTTTATAAAATGTAAAATAAGACAAGTCATGATTTTGGCCTAAATTATAAAATAAAACTTTTTTATAAAATGCAAAATAAAGGCAGTCTGCTGGCATAAAAAGGAATACACTATAACATGAGCAGGATACATCAATAAAGAAACATAACATTAAATACACCTAATTCAAATAAACAAAATGTCAAGTTCTGTATCTACTTCCTGTTAATATAAATATCAAAACCTCTTACTGACCTGCAGATGGTCAAAAGAACTCAGATCTGCTGGTAACATTCACTTTTACTGGCACACAATATGCATTTATGTTAATAAATCAGAATTACTATACAGTATGATGTGTATTAACTTCATGTGATTATCAAGTTACATTTAAAACAGCTATCTTTATTTGACTAACAGATGCATCAGCAAATAAAACACATGCCCACTGGCAACAGAATACCATAAAACATATTCTTTGTACAATGCATATTTTTAGCACTAGAGGAATTAAGTATTGGATTCATCTGGCTACTGATAGGGACCAGTGAAAGGTTCTTGTGTACAAGTAAAGAACCTTCAGGTAAAACACAATCTTGGGAAATTCTTGAGTAGCTGAGCTACTGGCAGCTTCTCAAGAAGGAATCAGCTCCATGAAGTTAGTAAGTTAAAAGGAAGTTTCAAGACATAATTCTATAATCACGTTTGTAGTGGAATGTCATTTTTTTAATTAGGTTGCATCTCACGTTCAAATAAACATGGCTGAACTTTCACTAAGTTCTGGGACTGAAAATCAAATTGTACAAAGTAGTACAAAATGCCTATTAACTTACATTGCACAAATACCACTATCTGGGAGTAAACTGCACTTGCTAACCAAATGTTTTCTATACTATAAGCATGCTGAATCTTTATAAGGAGTTACTGTGCAACATTATTACAAGCCAAGATTTCTTTTAACATCTGCAGAACACTACTATAACTTGCCCTTTTCACAGTAACATGTATAAAAACATTCAAAACCAATATGAAAATACAGTTGCACCATGTTTTAACCCTTTCTGTGTTATTAACACAACTGTCCCAGGCTAATATTTTTTGACATAAAGAAAATATTACGTCCTGTATATTTCCATAGTATTTCATTTCCACCTGTGATGAAAAGCCACAAACAGAAAACTGTGCAGAAACAGTGGAAGAGGTTTATTTCCTAAATCTCTCAAATGGTGAAGACATTTGAAGCACAAATGGTCAATGTTTCTCTGGCCCATACAGGTGACAGAAATTGACTGGCAATTTATTGTAGTGAGTTCTGACTTCTCGTATGCTTCATGCTGGCTCAGGGAAAATGAAAACCTAAACATGAGAACTGAACTGTAATTATATCTGTTGCATGTTATACAATATACTGTTCACTAGAACTTCATAAACATGGTTTTCCTACAACAGATAAAAGACTGCAATAGGGATCAACACAGCAGTGTCAGAAACATATTCATCCTGTGTACAACAAATAAAATTAAATGTTAAGAATACTCATACCTGTCTGAATTACAAGAACTTTAAATGTTCATATGTCAACCTACAGTATATTGTTCTGTTTATGAGACTCATTCAGAACACGAAGATATTGTTTTCAGATTTTTACAGCAGGGAGCGTTCAGACTGAGATGTTACACTGTGCAGTACTGTAAGAAGATACCAATGTTTTGGAGTAACATGCTGTTTCCATCTTCAAGGCTGAAGTGATGACTGTTGGTTATGTGGGCAGATCTCTTTCAAGGACAGTTTTTGCTGTCAGTTCCCAGTGCCCATTCCTACTGGCCTGGACTGGCATTCTCACAAATATGAGTGACCACATTAACTGCAACCCACCCGTACAATCTGACCACATCCTCACCAGACTCACTTTCACCCTGAAGATGGAGACAGCACATTCCTCTAGAACAGGAGTTCTTAACGTGGGATCTACGGGCCCCCAAGGGTCAGTGAACTTGGATGGGGGGAAAAAATGACATCTTTATTTTCACTAACCTCTAACCGAAATTTAATATTTCCTTCAATTAGGAATGTAGGCAACTAAGCATAGTAGCAATAGCAATACCTATAACTTTGTCACCAACAAAAATCACAGACATTTTCATATAACATTACAGCTGTTGCAGTAATCTCATAATATCTTTCATGCTCATCACTACTTCGAAATTATGGTAGTTATTAGATTGCACATGATCACAGTCTTCTTGTCTACATATGCTCGTGTGATGTACCTGGCCAACTATCGGGCAACACTGCACCTAGCAGTTGTTCGGCAACCAAACTGTGTCTCATATTGGTGACCCAGATACAGTTAGTGCCTTGTAACTTTAGCCGTGCGGAAAGGTAAACGCTGTTGGGGAGCACACGAAGCTGTACACTTGCTGTGGTGACGTTCAGAGCTGCTCCCCGAGCAGAAAACATTGCCTATGGACACCAACAAGCAACACAACGTACTATACACCTGACCACACTCCAAGATGCTACATTCCAAACTGCTAGTACCCACGCTGACATGAGCTGATAAGACTGCTCCCCCAGCTCCACGAGAGATGGTATGACCCCTCTACCACAGCTAGAGTTCCGAGGAACTAACGGTACCTACACTGCTCTCCAGTATTCTTTATCTAGGATTGTTTGTTGATCAATACATGGAAGTGAGTGAGTCGTTTTCATTGTAAGTTTTGCAAAACTGGAGAGTTCAAATGAGAAGTATGACTAGATATTACATGGTTTCACTTGCATTAATGAATGTGACGGGTCACAAAAGTTGTATGTGGGGAAAAATCCTTGTGAATGGAAGTATGAAGTCAGCAAAACTGAAACAGCACCTCATGTCTGTCCATTCCGAAAATGCATCTAATGATGTAGGATTTCTTTCCTGTGTGTGTGTGTGTGTGTGGGGGGGGGGAGTGGGACACTTCCAAAACTTGGATTTGCCATCCCTGACCACCAGACAGAAGCAGCCCCACACTACTGGAAAGACTTTAGTAAAGCCAGACGAACTGGAAATGGTGAAGCTGGTTTGTGGACTGGAACAGAGGAAAAAACTGGAAGCATTTCCCTTGTCATATGATGTGATACATTCTAGAAGAGATGCTCTTCCTTTTAACATTTTACAGAGTTCCCCTTCAGCATGCAACTGGATGAAATTACAATCCTCTCAATGTAGCCAATGTTCCTCTTTTGTTTGCTACACGTATTGTGACCCCATCAACAAGGAATTCCTATTTTGTGGGCCTCTTTGGAAACTACACAGACCACTGATATTTTGGAAATGTCTTTTGCCAAACAAAACTTTGACTGTAAAGTAGAGCTTCACTCTCTTTGAACAGACAGCTCCTGCAACGCTTGGTAATATTTTTGGTTTTGCTGCATCAGTGAAAAAGGAAGCTCCTCATGTCATCATCACTCGTTGCTTTTTATAGCCATGCACTGGCAACAAAGGCTCTTCCAACAGCCCTGAAAGAAAGTTTTGTCGACAGTCACGAAAGTCAACAACTTTATAATTTGGTCTCTGAATCATTGCATTTTTAAAACATTTTGTTAAAAAAAATGGAAGCAGAATATTAGGTGCTCCTCTACTATACAGAAGTTTGTTGGCTTTCAAGAGGACAGGTCTCAAAGTGCTTCTTCGAATTAAGGGTAGAAATTTCACTTTTCTGAAAGAAAGAAGAAAATCCACCTTTGGAACACTTTGAAAGAAAGGACTTTATCCATGGGTTGGCTTACCTATCAGATATTTTTAACAATATGAATGAGATACATCTTTCAATTCAAGGTCCGGAAGTCGTCATTACATTGTATGGGATGGTACTGAAAAATTACAAGCTTTCTTGGT
Organism: Cryptotermes secundus; assembly: GCF_002891405.2. Classification (NCBI taxonomy): domain Eukaryota; kingdom Metazoa; phylum Arthropoda; class Insecta; order Blattodea; family Kalotermitidae; genus Cryptotermes; species Cryptotermes secundus. The sequence continues at coordinate 187,003 of NW_019743681.1, forward strand.
TAACTTTGCTTTTTGCTTCTATGGTGTCTATGTGCAACTTTGGCTTATCATTTTTCTTTACTGACGCTACAAATTTCAGTCAAACTGGCCGTCTTCAGGTGTACAGGTTGTGGTGCTCACTGTATGGCTGTTTTGTTTCACTTATGTCGTTGCCTCGGATTACTTCTGATTGAGTGGGTTACAAACCTGCTTTGACTTTGGTGTCCTTGAGCTGCATGTGTTTGCCATATGGTCTTGTTTGGATTTTTGGCTGTGGCTGTCTTGAATGTGCTTGCTGGGGCAGAAGATTTTTGTGTGGTGGTGTGCCATCATGGCTGTTCTAGGCTAAGTTGTCAATATGGAAGAAGAGAGGAGAGGCTGACATCCTTGCAAACTTCCAAATGCTGCAGAAAGTGATTTACCAAGCTGAAGCTGAGATACAAAATTCTGTCCAGTTCTTTGACAAGAGAAATCTGCAAACACCTGGAAATGCTTCAGAACTCTTCCAGGAGTTATTTCTGTCTTAATGTAATTAAAGTTCAACCATGGATCCTCAATCCTTTTCCTTCTGATATAAACTGTACCAAAGATGCTGACCTACACAAAGATGAACTGATTGTTCTTAGGACAAAAAACTTACTACAAGTTGAATTTAGCTCAAAAAGCCTTGAAGAATTCTGGTGTTCCTTGAGAGAAGCATATCATTGCCTTGTAATGTGAGCTACTGAAGCCTTCATTCCATTTGCAACAATATATTTTTGTGAATTGGGGTTTTCAACACTTGTAACCATCAAAACAAAAAATCAAAATATACAGGATGTTCAACATGACATGCATGTTGCCTTGTCAAGGACCACCCAACAGTACAACGTTCTTAATGAAACTAAGCAACAACAGTCTTCATTCTGGTAAGTCTTTAAAAACAGGATTTAACTTTAACTTGCATATATTTTAAATGTACTGTCTTGTTATTTAATGCATTAATGAAGCACATGTATATTACTATATCACAAATTTGCTATTTCAGTATTTTGATAACTGTATTTCAATACAACTGGTTTCCTTCATAATCCTACATATTTTATTTTATGCATTTAAAATTATTCTGAGAAGGTGTCCACAGGTTTCACTAGGCTGCAAAGCGACACGTCACACAAGAAAGGTTAAGAACGCCTACTCTAAAACATCTGTATCAACCTACAACAGTACTGTTATGTGTCACAACCCGGAAGACTACAATCTGAATGCAAATAATAACCTCGCTCCACAGAAGCAAATTTAATCTAAATGACACTTAAGATCCACTTGCCCATGTCTCGCAATATGCGCCAGACATGTGCTTTCAATTTCTGCCACTAGTTTCGGTTAACTTGCATGGTGCAAGTGTAATTCTGAGAATGTTGGACATACCAAGTACCATAACCATAGTGCCCCTGTTTTTAACTACTTTCTGGAAAACAACTGCATGAATCACTAACTACCCATTTCCTTTTGGCACAAACTGTGTTGCTCTGCAAGGGGTATAAATAATTTATTTGTGGTGCTTTTAGTGAAGAAAGGGTTAAGAAATGGCCAATGTATGGACTTTCATTTACTTTTCAGCCTTTGTTCAATCCCCCCTTTCCAAGCAACCCCATAGCTTGATATGTGAATGATCCCACAGAACAATACACAGCTGAGCTGGACCCTTCTGCAGAGGGAGACTCACCATCAACTTTGTCATTCCCCAGCTCTCTCACAACAAACTCACGCAGGCTAGCATAGGCTTTGTCCAGCGAGTGGTTCACCACCACAAGATCAAAGTTATCTGGCGTGTTTCCTGCATTAGGAAGCAAACACATCCATCAGTCAATCATTCAGTGCACTTAGCCTCAACCACAAAATGCTATAGCTGTCAGCATCAAGCAACTCCATACCTCAACATAATTTCATTTTAAGAAAATAGTACTGCATGAGTAGACAGAAGCAAGAAGCTGGCCACTTGGTACTCAGACATACATGAACATAGCTAGCACATTCTCTTTAAATCTCACTGACTTCCCCGACCATAACAACACAATATACAGTAGAACTTGGTTATGTCATCAAAGGGACCTAAAAATAGTGTCGTTATAAACGAATGTCGTAACCAAAATGGGCACTTCCACAGTAGCCTTATGTTAGTCACGTAAAAATCTACCAATAACAGAGTCAAAATGTTGCATTTTTTAGTGAATTACATAGTTAAATACAGACTAACATAACATTAACGTGGAATTAATATGGATTCTCCATATCGTTTGTACTGTAGAATTCACCAAACCAAATTTGCGGCATACGTCAGCTTTTTTCCTTCCATTTTCTATTTCACGAATCACTTTAACTTTCTCTTCAATGCTTAAAACTTTCCTTTTCATTGCCATATTTTCGCAACTGCACTTCTCTGGGTTTAGGCAGGAACACTATAGGGTAAGTAGACAATGTGAGGCCATTAGACGAGATTCTAGGAAAGGAATGCAGTTAACAACCTGCCGCGTCCTCTTGCACTATTCACGCAGTCCCACCCCGCACCCTTGTTTTCGCATAAAACCCACGCTCCTGTTGCAGCCCGCGGTTGTATTCTTCCAGGACAGTCACATCAGCAAGTAGAGAAAGTGAGGGTGGGCAGACACATCGAACTTTCCCACGATATCAGAGAAATTCAGGAATGAAAATGACGTTACATACAAGGTTGATGCATTTGTGCATGTCGTACTAAGCAAGGTATAAAAACAGTTGCTTTATGAGGAATTAGTTCGTACCATTGAATATTTGACGCAATAGACAAGGTGTCGCAGAAACCGATGTTGCTATAACCAAGTTTTACTGTATATATACCTCTGCTCTGGCCACAAACAACTTCCTAAATGGTGATAAATATAAAGCTATCCTTGTAAACAGGCAAAGGAGGCCCATATGGTTGTGAGAATTTGATGCTCCCACATTCTCTAGACAATCAGCAAACAGATGGCGGTAAGCTGTCAGCCTTATGCTCCAACCACTCTTTACCCCCAGGAAGATTCCTGGTTGAGTCAACCCCAGGGCCACAGTAAGACTGGAAGGATTAGGTCAACTGAAAAAATCAAGTTACCTCATCCGGAATCGAACGTGCAACCTTCTGGCTTGTAGCACAGTGCCTCAACCAACTATACTACATGCCTCCCCATTTCCTAAATGGAGATCTCTAAATTTGAATCCAACCCTTAGCATAATTAACAAAGCAAAAATGTCATGGATTTAACAGAACAGTGCTTATTACTTCTGTAAATAAAAATAATCAGTAATCATTGTTCCTGATGATTATTTTACTTGAACAATGTAGGTTCACTCATAATGACATATAAATATACTGGGTGTTATTTAACCCTTTCACTGCCAGCATGTTAAGTAACTCTCAGTACCCTCTGTGCTGAATTATAAATAATGTGACGTATTTGTGCTATGCAGGACACCCCGCCAGCAGTGATGCAACAGCTTTGGAGCACTGCCGCTGCTACGGTAACAGGCCAGTCAACACTCCGTCCCCCTCCCCTGCAGTGACGTAACAACACTTCCCACACTGACGTAACACAGGACAATGCTGCTAACACTAGGCAATTGGTAAACACGGCGTCATGCAACAGGGAAGCCCGTGCAACGACTGTTGCTAGGCAATCGGTAAATACGACATTACACAACAGTGGTACCAATCACATAACTGTTTTCTGTGTTGTCTGCGCCGAGCATAAATAAGGAGCAGCGAACACTCTTCAGTAGTGGATTACCTCCACCGTGACCCTGCGAGTCATAGGAGGCGACGAAAAGGGAAGTCTCAAATGTGAGGCAGTAAAATATGGTCACAAGTCCCAAGGGACTAGAACCCTAGAAACACTGCGCTGGCAAGGGCCAGCAGCATATACAAAAGACAGACCCATCCTCTCATCAGAGAGGGCGCCCCACAGAAACAAGACCGTAACTGTCAAGTAATATAAATCTGGTCATGAGCCCCAGGAGGATGCTCGATACCAAGACTTACTGACTGACTGACTGATCGTCAGTCGCAATATGACTTTGACTTTGACATCAGTAGTGATTATTGAGTGAGTTACTAGAGAGAGAGTAACCAGTCAATTGCAGTCTAGCATTCGCCGGAGCGAGTGGAAGCAGGAGAAGTAAGTGTGATACTGCAGATATCAGTAACTGTAAAATTGTAAACTGTGTAAATGTATGAGCGAGTGGAATAAATTTGCTATATTCAAGATGGCATGAAGTTATTTGTCGCGTTATACACCCAACACATGACAATAATTTAAGGGCAAAGTATGAAAATCTGTGATAAAATGTAACTAATCTTAACTCAGACAGGGAACGGGCATCAGAAGTTGCAAAAATGTTGAATTATTCAGTATTTTTCACAGGGGAAAAGTCCATTTAAATCAGGGTTGTCCAAGATGGCCAAAAAAGTACATAATTCACTATCCTAGTCTTATCATTGTCACATGTTGACCAAGTCCACAACTTTATTTAAAACTATTATGGAAAACACCACACACTCTATAAAGCCATTTTTACTAGCCCTGTGAAATACCCGCGTCACATGACCATGGAGTGCGTGCTTCACTGTGCAGATGCAACCTTTTACATTTCTTAAGCTAGAGGGCAGAAGAATGCAACCATTGAAATGAATGATGCTCCACTATGTTCCCAATAGATGACTCTATATACCTGCCAAGTTTGATTGAGATTGGTGCAAAGAAACCTGATATTTGAAACTCTAAAGTCACAATATGGGTTTTGTCAATCGCAGCAAGGATGCCATGTTTTTCAGAGATTGACATATGTTGACCAGAGCAGTGTAAGGGTTAAAAGGCCAGGCACAAACGTAAGGTCAAATTATGCACACCAGAACAATAACAGTTCATATGAACAGGAATCTGTAAAAGCCTCCAGTCCCCACTACAGACCTCTTTTCCTTCTCAAAGTTAAATGTCCCTACAGACAAAAATTTAATGACTTTCAATCATGGGAATATAAGGATCAAACAATGGGTCCTCCTTGACCTACATAACAGGTACAGTAAAAGTTCTCCAGGAATTTTTGAGCTTGAAGACTAAAATGTGGTGAAGCACCATCATGCATGAGCCACAGGTATTCTTAATTGCAACAGAAACATCAAGCAATAACACAGGCAAACTGTTCTGTACGGTATATCAATAACTGTTTCCTGTCACTCTCCCTTACAAAACAGAAGGGCTTATTAAAATCCTACTAATAATGCCAAACCACACAGTAAAGGCAAACATTGATCTCTCGGTTGCACCAATGCTTTTTATGAGCACTGGGATGGCAACTCCTTAGGACCACAAGTTTCTGATGATCTTTAGAGTGGATTCTGTAACCCTAAAAAGAACTAATTAATAATTTCTGTCCTCTTCCCCTATTTCCCCAGACAAGGCACCAGGCCCCTTCCTTCCACCCAGTGAGTCTGCTGAATACATGAATACTCAGCTGTCCTCCTCACTTCAGTCCTGATGACAGAGGCACCATGCACTTCTGAAACATCAAGAACACTGCCTATATGCGTATGGCACAAAGAACGAAGATCAAAAGGAATGTGTATGTGAAATCAAAACAGGCCTGACTACCTGTACCATGATGTGAATAATATGTAATAATTTGTACTAATGCAAGGCGAAAACAAAATGGATACCTAAATTATAAAATTATTAACCTCTATGCCCGCTATTTCACCATGACGACTGAGGCACTTGGAGGAAAGTAAGAGTCACAACTGCATCCCTGCATTCCGTCCAATATGTATACCTTTTAGAAAAATATACTTCACATGGACACACAACATCTGTTCAGTCATGTCTTTCACAGAACATTTACTTTTATTTCATAAAATATCTGTTCTTTCCTTGATGCAATTTATATCCCAATGTTTAATGCTAGTGTAAAAAAAAGTAGTTGGTGTGAAATCACAAAAAAAGGAAACAGTGGTGCAGCGGACAGATGCATAACCAATTTATACAACCAACTTTGTAATAACACTCACCATACTCAATCTCTTCTCTGGCAGCATCCAATCGTCTCTGAAGGCTCTCTGCTGTCTCGGTCCCACGCTCCCTCAGTCTACTCTCGAGTTCCTCCACGGAGGGAGGCATAATGAAAATGTAAAGTGGATTCATGTCTAACTGCTTCACTTTTTTAACTCCCTGCATATCTATATCAAGAACACACACCTTCCCCTCTGACAGCACAGCATGCACTGCCGCCTTACTGTAAACCAAGCAAATACATGTCTCTTTATTGCAAGAAGACAGCAGAAGTGGTGAGAAGAGATATGCAACAGCTAGGAGTTCATGCAAAGTGAATGAATGTAAGGCACATCAAATCAGTTGGTCTGTCTGGATGTTATAGCTCTAATCCTGTGAAACTTGACACTGGGGTGTCCACCATGGGCACTGGTGGGGGACAAACTAGACATCTGCTTCCCCCTAAAAAGAAATTAAGAAAAGGAGGAATAATACCCAACCTTAAACAATAAAAATTAAAAGAATCAGAGAACAGTAAAAAAAGTCTAAGCTGCTTTTTAAAGAAAAATTCCAGCTGTCCCACCCATATCAGCACGACTTAATTGCAAATGCTGTCCTATCAAGTTTAGCATCTCGTACTAATGCAGTTGTCTCTTCAAAACTTTTCAAGATTATGGCATGCATATTCAATAAAATCATAATTTCAGACTTCCTGTTCAAATTTGGGATATGCAGAATCCAGAGCACACACCTCTGATTCAATAATGATTTATGTAATGAAGAGCATATTATTTGGGAACAAGAGATTATGTAGCTGGAAAGTACCATTTTCTGCTTCAACCACATACCTTGTACCATAAATGTTTTGAGAGAACTCTGCTGATTCAATGAATTCTCCACGCGCAATGGCTTCTGTCATGGCTTCCTTGGTAGTGAAATGGTAATGTTTTCCATCAACCTCTCCTGGCCTTGGACTCCTTGTGGTGTGTGAAACTGAGAATCCAAATTTATGTGGGAACTCAGCAAAGAGACGCTGCAATAATGTTGATTTTCCTGAACCTGATGGCCCACATATAACAAGAGGCCGGGGACCATGATGTACCATCTTGCATGTATCTATCATTGGACACACAAAACCAATCAAGAAAGTAATACTTTACTTGTTTCCTACTTTATTTAATGACACTCAATTGACTGAATAAGAAATATTATGATAATGAATAGTGTAGTAGAAAGAATGTGTGTATTAATCAAAACTATTCTGAACTGAGGAAACCACAAAAAGTTCATATGGGACAGCCATGATTAACCTTGCAAAATTAGGCAATGCATTGATCATTTGATATTTCTTTAATCTTTCCAAGATAGGCGGCCAGAAAAATTTGTTTAAACATTCATATCTAAGCTTTTACTCACCATCATACAGTATCTAGGACAGATGACTAATTTTTTAACTTCAAATTTTGGGAATTTTCTTATTTTCTTTTGATTTTGACTATTTTACCCCAGAATCTGGGGAGAATGGACTGATACATGGGATGCTCCCCACCCCACACTTGAAGACAACGTGGCTATTTGGCTTAAATTTCTGGAGTACTGTCATAAGAATCAGATACAAACACAGAAATCACACTTCTTGTTTTAATTTTCTGATAACTTACAGGGATCTGGGACAAATTACTACTGCATTATTAATCTTATTTAAATTATTTTATTAGGGGAGCCCTCAAATAAAATGTGTCAACAAATTACTGAACTGCTCACACACAAATTAAGGATACCTTTCACATTGGTACCACTGATTAAAATGCAATAATAATTTTTCATGTTGATTCTCTTAATTAAAACACAATCACCCACAACAAAACAAATCCCTGAAATGTATACAAAACACCAACTGGAGAGCAATGCAATACTTCTACAAAGATGCTGCTGTACACTTAACAGATCGCTACCCAGAACAGATGCAGATGTTTTCATTGTATGTAAAAATGTCAAGGCTCCGTTTGTATCAAAATTCCATTAAAACTGGGAAAGTATGAAGTGCAGGTTATTCTACATGAAAATCTAGCAATAAGTAACTGTACCTACACCTGAGTAACCCTTTGATGATTACTAAACAGATCAATGCCTCATCATGCCTCACATTACATTATGCTCCCATCATTCTCCTGTCAATCAGTATTGTGACGACACTACAGGAGTTCAATTTTTGGCAGAGGAAACAGATTTTTCTTTTCTCCACAGAGGCCAGACCGGCTCCAAGGCCCACACAGTCTCCTATCCAATAGGTACAGCTGGTTCTATCCTCGAGTGTAAAGTGGCATAGCCATGAAGCCGAACATTCACCTCCATCTGGTGCTGAAGTTAAGAATGATGGAGCTATACCTCTATTGCCCCATATGCCTTCATGACATACTGCTTAATTATTTAATTCAGTACAGTGATAACTTCACCACTTATCAGAGGGATAACACATGAGTAGTATCATTATCTCTAGGTTACATTTGAAACTAACAGTTCAAAGCTGTCATCACAGATTGCACTTGTTTTCTTTAGAGGGGGATGTTCACACATGTGCACACAAAATGCCAACTGCAACAAGGTCACAAGAACACTGACTAAAGCACCACTTAATGGGCTCCTTAGAAGAGCTACTTACAGGGGATACATGCAAAGCAATTAACTACAGAAAATATGAGTACAAGACAGCATTGGCATTTGCATCAATGGGTGCAGAGTTTAAATTGCTGCCTGCAAATGGTCCATACTGTTACCGATACACATTCAGATCTGCATCAAAATGAGGCAAATAAGCCAGCAAATGGACAGCTTCATGCTCTCCATTCTGTTGAAGCAACAACAAAACTGCTTGAAAACCAAGCAAACCAATGAAGTGATGCAATGATTAGAAGAGATGCTGCGGAAAGTGAACCCATTCAAATAAATAAAATGCACTGATATTTAGTAAGCTTTCATATCTGCAAGAATGGTGATGTTATTCCAGGTACAGCTAGTACTTAATGAGAGGCTACAAGTGGAGACACTGTGAAGCACTATTCATCTGCAGCAATACCACATTCTCAAATGCCGCCAGAGCATCACTGCAAAACTTGTTAACATTTCCAACCAAACGCATGCAAAAACCATGTTCACATCTCATCATCAATTGAAGATGTGGTTGTTCTCAACATGCCCCAAAATCTACCGCGTGAATGTCATCTGTATAAGAAAAATTTCACCGTGAAATGGTTAAACAATATTGATTTTTTCTGTCCAGAAGTGAATGACAAATGAGCATAATGATCAGCCCATCTCAGCTGTAAGAGTATATGGGAGGGATGCAAGATAAGCATGCAACCACATGTTTACACAAACATACAAATCTCTACCTGTGATGTTATGAAGAAAGCAGTTCTTTGGCAAACAAAACTGATGTGTAAATATATATGCATAACATGACAAACAGTATTATCTTCCATCACATACAGTTTCTCCTGAAATGTGCATTTGACAAGAGACAAATACTTTTTTTGTTAGTCACTGTTCAATCTTCCACTGAAACTGTGCATCACAGAAAATGAAATCAGTCCCAAAATCATTCCAATTAAAGAAATCAATGTTCATGACAATGTTAACAGAAAAATAGGAAAGAATAACTTTCAGGAGGATGGATCATGAAATCTTTGAAAGCATGTGACAATAATGGGGAGTAACAAGGAACACATAGATAATTTTGGGAGTGAAACCCTTTAGAAAACATCAAGTTCAAAGGCAAAGGAGGAGGGATGATAATATCAAAATGTATCTTCAGGATATAAGTTTTAGGAAGTGTTGTGGCTGATGCTGACTGAGGAAAAATTAACACACAAAAAATGTTTCCAGGAGCATATTTCAGGAAAATTACTGAGGTTCCTTGATTCTAACAAGAAGTTCTTGGAAGAACTACTTGCCTACTTTCATCAGCAAGATAAGGACTGCACAGAAAATGATGCATCCAACAATTCTTCTACTCTGATATATTGGGTTTTTGGACTTTATCCATCGTCCTGGTTTTTAAGATAACCAATATCTAATATAACTAACAATGTAGCAGAAGCTACAGTGGCGAAACAGGCAGACCTCTGGCCGTGCGGCTCCGGGAACATAGGCATAACCTAAAAGAAGGTCTTCTAGAAAAATCTAAACTAGCCCAACATGCCTTTGAAGAGGGACATAGGATGGGCTGGGATGAAGCTAAGATTTTGGATATTGAAAGCCACATCAGGTATAGGAAATACAAGGAAGCGGCCCATATGGCATGCTCGGCCAACCCAATTAGCCAACCCAGTTTGGACTTTTCTCCCATTTGGATCCCCACTATCAGCAATGAAGTCACCAATTCACATAGAAGATCTGTATGATGTGATATATGCTTTTATTCATTTCTATTAAGTTCTAAATTAGATAGACGTGATTTACTCCATTGTTGACGCTAGTTAGACACTATTAGTTTTTGTTACTATTCTTCTTTCTATTCCATGCCGTGGGGTCATGGACTTGGTTATGAGTCTGGTTTCGTGGCATTAATTTCTACAGATCTATCTATCCTAGTTCCAGGCTTGTATGTGTTTGCAACAATTCGTTATGAATATTTTTCTTATTAGCTCTCATGGACTTAGCCTGGTCTCGGGTATTTATAATCTTCATGTGTTGTAACATCCGTTTGTCTACTGATTGAGGCAAGGTCTTTCTAACAGACCCAACAGAATAGGTGTTTTCGTTCACCTGAGGATGGAAACAGATCCAGTTTCTGAAATGTCGTGTTTTATTAGTTATCTTAAAAACTAGGACTGTCGTGTTTTTATTAGTTATCTTAAAAACCAGGACGATGGATAAAGTCCAAAAACCCAATATATCAGTGTGTTATACAAAGTCCAAAAACCCAATATATCAGTGTGTTATACACCATTGTCAGAATCCTATAGTAACTAATTCTTCTACTGTTGTGTATTCGTTGCTGCAGTAATGTTTTTTTGATCCGCTGCCTAGCAACAGTAGGGGCATTTTTACCAAGCCATTGCTTAGTAATAAGAGAAGGCTACACATATAGACTGATGGGAGGGATTTATGAAATATGCCACTGAGACAGATTCAGTTCAATGATGTATATACAAAGTTTTTAAAAAGATTCGTTTTGCCATTCAAAAGTTAATTAAGGGGGATTCACAGACAGCATGGAAACTGCAGAAACCTACTTTAATTTTTTTCAGAATAAGGAAAGTAGGCTAAAAATAATGCCCATGAACAAATGTTAGCAACTTGAAATACCATTTGATAGTTCAGGAATAATTACCAAAATCCGTGGGAACTGCTAGCATACAGTGCAAACAAAATCAATTCCATATTATATAGTTCTGACTAAAGCCTAGGTGTTCTAAATTTGAGCACTGTTCATAAGGCCTTTGGTGCAAGGCTAAATGATTCCACAAGATTCTTTACATATTTTCAATATAATTACATGCATGCATTTACCTATGTTAACTTTCACTACTCAAAACAAAACAAAAAAAAAACTCTGGTTTTAGTCCGCAAGCCGACTAAACCGACTGAGTGACTGATGCTCGTCGGCAAAGTTAGTGCCAACTTTCACTACTCTTTAGAAATTTAATTAGAGTGAAATTCCTTGCACATAGAAATGAAGTTATGAAAATGCATACCAAAACTTTGTATGAATTTACTAACTCCGTCACACTGGTCTTTTGTTATATCAATGGACTGAAGGTTACCCTTTATGATGCCATGCAAGATCCCAATATCAGCCTTCAGTCCACTAATGTATAAGCGTAACAAACAATTTAAGCAAATTCTACATGAAGAGACCTTCATCAAATATTCGCCTAAGAAATCTCTTGCAATCTGAAAAGACCTAGTCCATAATTTACCAGCACACTTCTCCCTTTGCTTATGAATCAGACCCGTACTCCCCTTTTCACAGTAGTCACAGGTATGGATGTAAAATGGCCGAGACAGAATACCGAGGAAGACAGTGTAGTTATTAAAAGAGAATACTGTAGGTACAAGCACTCTGCACCTAGTAGCCAAACTGATAATGCTGGAAAACATTTTCTCTGTGTTTTGTGATATTTCCAATTAAATCTGCAAAGAGAGACTTAATCAAACAGGTGTTCAGAAACTACAAGGATCTCACACTAAAGTAGAATTTACTGTTAACACAAGAGGCAGCATTTCTAGCAAGAAAACTACAGCTTCACGACTTTAACGGTGCTTGGCACTGCACTACACCATACCCACTGCTGAGTGCTTATGGAAACATACAGTTCTAGGCAGAATTCATAAAACCTTGTGTTACAAATCTTGTTACCAATGTTAACCCATATTCAGGTAACCTTAGTTTATAATTAAAAAACAGAACCTAATTTAGCTCATGGGTTACCATGATGAGCTTGTGTATAGATGGTTGTAGACTCAATTCACACTCTTATACCATTAATATCAATTATTCCTCATGCAGTTGATTTGACAGCAGTCAGTAACTGAACTATATGGCAGCAAATGGTAGGAGTTTGGTAAACGATGAATTGGAAAGGATTTGAAAGAAAACAGTAGTAACCTAATCAACATATTATCCTCACATTTGGCTGGGGCCCCTGAGGAAAACAACAAATAACCTGTCAAGATTTCTGGTACCCCAGCCGAGATTCATCCCAAGAAATGCCTGGATACAAGTCCAGGACACTAACACTACATCATCCTTCTTGCTGATTACAGCTTGTGTTTATAAATATGTTATAGAATGATGATGTTGGGGTTATGGTCATGGCACGGGTGCTGTTATCGTTACCTGCATCCCAAACTTCACAGGCCTTTCATGGTTCAAACGTTATCTATTACAGACACAAAACAAAGATAAATCTCTGCATGACTTACATGTTGTTATTTTGTAGCCCCCACAAGAAAAAACCCTTTCAAAATTTCCATACTTTCTGATGATCTACCGTCATAGATCACTTCAGAACTCTCTAAGTGGGGTGTCTTGCTCACCTTTACCAATTAGTGCATCTGCCACATTTTCATCATCAACTGTAAAGTAAAAAACTAAAGCTATCCCTGTAACAGGCTGTGGAGGCCCACAGGGTTGAGATGTTGAGGTGGGCTCATAGATGGCGGTAAGGTTTTCAGCCATACAGGCCGGCAGCCATTTACCACCAAGAACATTTGAAGAATATTCCTGGTACTCATTTCTGTTAAAGGCTGACTCCACCCCAGGGCCACAGTGCAGCTGGAAGGATTAGGTCAACTGAAAAAAATCCAATGACCTCATCAGAATTTGATTCCATGACCTTCCAGCTTCTAGCATAGTGCCTTAAACAACTACGCAACCACGTGGCCCCTATCATCAACTGTACGATATTAAAAAGTAGAAGATGTATTGCCTTCAGTGGCATACCACTCTTACCAAATCTTGTGAAAATCAGTTAACTGGTTTGACAGATGGAGTTTGGGCATACAGTCAGTCGAATGATCTCATAACCCTACTAAAAACTAACATCTTTTCGGCTGAATCCAGCCAAGTTATAAGTCAGGGATGAAGATATTTCTGCTGCTTGCATACACTGCTCCTTTCGGTGCTGTACAAAGATAAGTAATAATGGAACAGTTCAAGAAACCAACATACTCACAGACAAACCCTGTATGTAACTCTTTGTCCAACACAAAATTGCACATGCCTGTTCTAGAATTATAGGTATGAATAAATAAGGCTATCAGATGCAAAACTGGCTTCAACCAGTCAGACTAATTTTTCAAGAAATATTTAAAAGCACCATTCTCAAAGTATTTGGTTTATTCAAATTCTTTCATTTAGTTTAAAATTCAAGTATCTTGCAGATTAAAATACTAATAAAAATTGATTCCATTTTGTTTTATATATATTACAATTCTGAAGTGGGTTTTACAACAAATTTATTGGATAAGGTAATTTTCTGTGGTAAAAACAAAAATTTTGGGTGTGATTATTGTGGCACATGCTAAGAAGTGTCTCTGTAAACATTGGCCATTGTTACGTAACATTGCAACATTCATGCACAAAAGAATAGAAGAAAGGAATTTTCTATGTGATCTGCACCACAACTGTTTCTATGCAATGAGGAGGTAAATACACCTCTACAACAATAGAGGCTGTTTTCTGCAAGGTATGTGCCAAGGAATTATCTTGAAGACAACAGACCCTAAAGGAGTCACCCCATGTGGAGGCGGGATAGAATACCTCCACCATGACCCTGCAAGTCATAGGAGGTGACGAAAAGGGAAATCTCAATTCTGAGATGGTAAAATATGGTTGCGAGTCCCAAGGGACTCGGACCTGAGAAAGACTGCGCTGGCAAGAGCCAGAAGCATATATAAAAGACAGACCTGTCCTCTCGTCAGAGAAGGCGCCCCACAGAAACAAGACCGTAACTGTCAAATGGTAATAATTAATACCTGATCATGAGCTAAAAATGGGGCTCGACACCAAGACTTACTGACTGACTGACTGACCATGAGTCGCAATGTGACTTTGACTTTGACTAAAGGAGTCAGTTGAGGGTTCACTTGTGAAGTGTTGACCAGCCGGCAACAGAAGCACAATAACCTCCATTGCTAAGATTCGTTACCACGAGATGTGTATGAAGACACAGCAGAGGAACAGCCATTGTGGAGAGCTGTTACTAAGTAAAGATTAGTGGAAATAAACTGAGAAGACTTAGTGTCAAGTGATTTGTAGCATGCAAATCAGCAATAGTATAATAATTATTTGCAGTTACATCCTGTTAAGTATCCAATAAATCGAATTACCAATCCAATCCGACATCTTTTTTTTTTATTTCGCTTAGTGGGAGGTGGAGTCCAACTAGGTCCACTCGGCACGGTGTCCACTGATTGGCCTATTGTAGCCTGCCCCAGGTGATAATGATGATGGGGAATTTGGTGGAATGAAGATTGGCAGGGGAAACTGAAGTACTTGTAGAAAACCCGCCCCAGCACCACTTCGTCCACCACAATTCCCACTTTACCAGACCTGGGATTGAACCCGGGCCACCACGGTGGGAAGCCAGAGACTAACCCCTTCAGCTATGGTGTGGCCAAAACCCATGTCTTAGTCACTGTGACACATGACAATATAGATATATTTAGTTTTATAACTTGATTCTGATATACAACATACACAGAAAATGAACAAAACCAGTAATTTGTTTTTAAAATCAGTGGCTGTACATGAATCATTACATTAAACAATCTCTTAACAACTTCACACATTGTCGTGTAAAACACCAAGTTCACACAACACACCGATGTTTCTACCAATATCGTCCTTGGCTTGGTGTTTTACAAAATTTTTTATTAGATCGCCACTATCTCTAAGTTTTCTTAAAAATTTTCCACATCTAGTAAATTTTCTTTCTTCATATACTTACAAACATCATGCTAGTGATTTAGACTCTATTTTCTATTTTAAGCACTTCTGGGAGCACATGTTTTAAGTTTATAACTGACTCGCCCTGCACGAAGACAAGATTTCTTAATTTCTTTAGCAAAAAGTCTTCTGTTCCATTGAATTTTAAATGTTCTGTAGCTTTGATGGCACTGCACTTTGCAGTTGTATTATACATAAACAATTTCTCCTCCCAGTTTCACAACTGTTCCAATGCCTCTCAGTGGTATACTCGTACAGCTGACACAACATACCACAAACTCATTACTGATACATTAACAACTGTGTTAACCAGAACACTATTTGGTAGCTTCAAGAAGTTCTGGATGCGGAATTATAATAACCTGAATCCAGTGGAAAATTGCCTGACACTGAGAACCAATGGTAATCACAAGAACGCCACTTGGTGCTAGCTTCTGCTTAAGGTAACACATTCACCAACACCCTCCCCCACTTCAAAACAAACCTTCCACACGCTGCATTCTCCATCACACCAGCAGAACGACTCCACTGCATGCACATGATATGTAGGACGATCTGCAGAAGCAAACATCTGCCCCACCACTTTTTGAAGTCCACTACATGTAATCACGGCTGCTTTTTTCAAATGGCAGGTCATAAATTCTGCACTTCTCTAAACTGCACATGGGGCAAAATATAAGAATAATGCAGGGCAATCATGGGGAAAGGAACACAACATTCTGTGCAACACTGCAAATGTGTCCCCAAGAAAATGAAAACATTAGGTAAGCATGAAATGATGGCTTCATCAGTAACGGTTCCAATCTTTAAACACACCTACAATGATGTACTCATTTAACCAAAATGTTGTCCCCCAAAGAGCTCTGAAGGTAAAAGGTAAAGCTGTCCTTGCAGGTAAGCAACACGCCGGAGAGATGGATGAAGAGTGGGACTGAAGTGCCACACACACCTGACCTTGACATTAGTCACATTATCTCCCTGGCCAGATCCCCCATTATCTATTGAACAGCATGGTCTGGAAGCAGCCAGGGCAAGGCTGTGAAATAGCCCAGCTCATAAATGTTTACACATATGCTTTTTAAATACGTTATATACACTCTTGTTCGTCTGCTTTTTCTTTAAAAAATAAAAATAACAAAAAAAAAACACATATCAGTCATAAGGTACATTCTACTCTTAGCTCATGTGAATAATTCCACCTGTTTTTATTCAAAAAATCTGCCCCAAAAATGGAAAGCCGTGTTACAAAATTCACATACACAATGCAACAAAGTGTGGGATCACAAGCATCTTCAATTTTATTGCAAACAATATATTTTGTACACAATTTCATATTCCTTTACTGGCGTAAGTTACTGTGAACAGATCAGAAACATTCCTGCCACAGTCAGCCAGACTGTTGTATACAGTGTTGGCATCAATGAATAATGTCTTGGAAATCTTTCTGAAAGAAGAGGACAAACTGGAAAAGTCACACCAGTATGAGACAGATGGCATGAAGGCACAGAGTGGCATACAGGATTAAGGAATCAGTACTCAATCTCCAAATTAACCTCTACTAACATGCAGTCATTCAAACAATTCCTCCTTGCAATGAAGAAATTTGGAACATGTATACCCACAAAAATTAAAAGCTTATATTCCATTCTTTGACCAGTATATCAAGATATGTGACAGTCAATTTGGTATCAACTACAGAATGTTTATATTGAACTGGCTTCGGTGTATAAAGATCGGTAATAAGATTATCACCACCGTTGTCTGTGTGTAAATATGTTCGTTACTCTTCAGCTTGTGAGAAAATGTAATTTGGTCAATCTTCATAGTCTGTCGCATATTCGGCTTCTTTGAAGTAATTAAATTTAGCAAACTAACCATTTCTGTAAGCAGAGGTTCAACATATGCTCTAAAATTAACCTAACGTGTATTCAAGTGGGCGACATTAACCATAGACACCACTACACGTGCCTGCATGAAACCTATAAACACTAACAAGGTCCGTAAAGTACCTGCTATGGTGTCAAATTACTCTCAATTTATAATACTTCATACTACCTTTTACTACTTTTATTGCCAGTGTCCATGAAAATATTAAATATATTTCGCCTACTCAAACGTCGCCACACTGACCGGTTGTTTTGTACGCTACACGGCCTAAGCATAAAACTGCGTGCAACCACTCAGCAATGTTTCCGCTCACCTCGAATGGCACGTCGAATTTTTAAACGAAAAACAAACCACCACTGGTAACTTCAATTCTTATTATTACTGCTGATAAATGGATACAAAACATATAAATCCACAACAGCATCAACAAAAATACACTTCCTCCACGCAGAACAGCATACCGTAATGCCGTCTGTCGGCATCTCCAAACTACGAAACAAGCGAACGTACAATGTCCAGTCGTATTAAAAAAACTTCACGCCCTGATTATCATCGAACAGCTCTGCCTTCTTGCTTGCTCCCAATGTCTGTAATACTTTGATCATAACTTCGTTATCTAGGCCATGGAACTCTGTAAAAGAAAATAACAAACTATGAAACAGTTAAAAATAAAGATAACAATAAAGAGGAAATGTGGGTTACGTTTACAGCAGCGGACATGCACGTTATGCAACATTCGACACATGGAACAAAATTTCAAATTACATTTAACGAATTTAATTATGGAATATTAACACCTCTGATAAAACGATACGAACTGAAACATATTAGTTACAGTAAAACGAACATAAGCACGAAAGAGCGCGCACAAACAAATGCTTAGTGGAAAAGATACTTGGAGATAAACGCAAACTTAACAATTCTTGTGTTCTCTGTTTCAATAATTCTAAAATCTGGCTCGCATGGAAAACGTGCGTGAAACTAAAATGAGTTTCATTTCTCTCTACAACCCGTTTTTCGCTTCGATAAATACTGTGCAACTTGCACTCGAAATACAGGTAGGAACGCGCAGGTTCATTACTGTTGCCTTATTTTAACAAACACATGTATTTGCTGACAACTGTTTTTATATAAAACACTCCAATACAAAGTTTCATGAAAATCAATTTCGTGTCCTCGAGTTCTTTAATGCGGACACACAGACCGACAGATATAGCAATGCCAACAGGCATTAATTTCCAAACAACAATAATGCAAATATGAATTATGTGAATGTGTTTTACAAGTTGATGTACTTGGGGGCAACTTCCCAGGGACCTGAGCAGTGCGCCACACCTTCCTTTCTTAACGAAACTGCATTTGCAACCACCTGCGCCACGATGGGGAGGATGAAAACACAGAGTGATATAAATATGATCCTAAACAGTAAGCTTATTTTCTGCACACCACACACACACCCCATTCCTGGCAGTCAGCATGTTTCACATCAAGCCTCTCAATGATCAAACCAATCTCTAACATTCATAACCTCTCAAATTAGGTTTGGTGTAAAGAATGAAAACTGCACATATTTTAAATACTGCTCAAACAAGAGGGATGGAATCTATATTCACAGTATTGGTAACAATAAACATTTAATAAGGCACACTTTTCTGCGTCATAAAATCATAAACCAATGTATTACTTATAGTCTTAATAAGAGGTAACAGACCTTCATCTATTGTGTTATCCCCTTCCGTGATCTCATAAATTGTGCAGACTGCGTTAGCCATTCCACAGCTCTGTACCCAACTGTACACTAGATCTGCCCACTCCTCCAAAGTGTGCCAATATATGTGCCACCTGTCAAATAATACTGAATCATTCCTGCTACATGTCTGCCATTATAATTACAAAATACTTACAATAATCTGCACAGAATCCTATAAAAATAATTAAACATTCAACCCCAAATTTCAAGTGCGCCCCTACTGGACTGCTCTTCTAGGCCTGTGATTTCACTTTTCCCATGCACTTTCTGAAAAGTTCCACCCCTTCTTCACCATCATAGTACAGTCAAATACAGTATCAGTTCTTCACATTTCATTAAACTCATCATTGTGTCCTGACATGTTTTAACATGTACATTGTATCCTCACAGGTACATACTCACTAGTATAAAAGAAACTAACTCATGTTATTTTTCATTCTATTAACAGAGCCTATGCATTTGTTTCCAGAATATTCCACACTTTAACCATGACCTCTACTACATATATTTAACTTCTTTGGACCATAAGATCGATTCTGAAGAATGTACATAACAGAATGAATTATCTTTTCGGCTATATGAATACACCTGATCAAAATTCCATTATTTACTTCACTCATCCAATAAAAACAGTGGGCCTTGTTGGATCATCTTCAAATAGTTCATAAGGAATAAGGATGTACTGAATGGACAGATATTTAATATTCAATATCAATTACTACAATTTTGTAAGCTGAATTGATTCAAAATATATATGGTACTTTAAATATGATACATAATATGGTACTGCAGCACCCTGTTGCATGTCACTTATCACTTCTTATTCACTGTCTCACATAAAACTTGCGTCAAAATCTTAAAATCAACATTTCTAAATTTTAAAATTATTTCCCACATCACTGGTGCACTACATGTTCTGACTGATACAGTTATCATCATCAGCTGCTTAAATACATTGCTGCTGAAAACTGCTGCACTTCTGCCACTGAATACAATTCCAAAGTAAACCTAAGTTTATGTGCCCGGAACCAAGAATAACTGTCCTGGCGAGGGCCAGCAGCAATTGCAAACGACAGATCCATCCTCTCATCAGAAAGAGAGCCCCACATCAACACAACCACAACAGTCTGACAGTAATACAAATCTAGTTTTGAGCCCCAGATGGGTTCTTGACGCCAAGACAGACTGGCTGACAGACCATCGGTAATAACATAACTTTGTCCTTGACAGTTGTGAGCTGTTGTGAGAAGCTGGTAGCTGACGCCAGGGACAGTTTGGGAACCCAGAAGAAGGGGAACATCCGCCACTGAAAGCCACTACCAAGCAACGGCCAGCAAACACTCTAACAGACTGAAAAGACCTAGATGTCCTATAGTGATTTGTGAAATGTAGTCACAAGTTGTGTAAGTTTGCAAAAAATCCAATTACCAATCCAAACTCCATCTATTGTCACATGCAATCACGTGACAATATCAAATAATCGGAAGCTTTAGAAAGGTCAATGATATTTTCATAATTTAAGATTGAAGGAAAACAAATGTGGATAAAAATTTAACCAAATTTAATAAACAACAAACAAATACAAAATTCATTATTGAAGCGAACAGCATAACTCTATTTCCTCAATCTTACAATATACTGTAATAAAATTATAATCTGCAATATATAGGAAACACACACCAACAGATGTCATAATACCAAATGACTCCTGCCACCCATATGAACTCAAAATATCAAGTATTAACTACCTAGTGAACAGAATACACGTACCCAAAAACAAGAAAGGCAAAGAGAAAAAGGTAAACATCATTAAAAATACACTACACAACAACAAATATAAACCTTGAGAGGAAACAATCCAACCAACACAAAATAACACTGATCCACAACACCAGGAAACAAAACGGGCTACTTTCACATAGAGTGGAAAAGAAAGAAGGAAAAGTACAAAATTTTTTAAAGAAACACAATACAAAGCATAATTAAACCTTATTTACAAATAGATAAATATGGAAAAGGTTGTGTTTACCAAATGAAATGCATGGACTGCCCAATAAAATACATAGGGCAAACAGGTTGAATATCTCACATGAGATTTAGAGACCATATATAGGGAATTAGGAATAATAAAAGCAATTTGGGGTATTCTAATCACACACTCAATACGAGACATGCAGAGAGGAGTATAACTAACATATGGACATTATAGAGATAGAGGAAATAAGGAAAACACTTAAAACATATTAGAAAGTTGCCACATACATAAATTCAGCAAAGATAGATTACATATCAGTGACACATTCACTGATAAACATAATCCAATGTTTGAAACACTACAAGAACTTTAGAACTATGATACAAATCCCGAAAACCATTTGTTGTAAACAATATTTTAAATTACAAAGTATAAATCACTCCGTCCAATGTCACCTGTAAGTGACTTACAGGTCACACTGGATGGAGTGATTTATACTTTGTAATTGTTAATGTGACGGACCAGAATGAAACAAATCAAAAATATTTTAAATCGTAAGTTTTGAGGTTTTCACGGCGATGACTATGAAGAAAGTCGTCTTCTGGGATCTGGCGCCAGATCCCAGAAGACGACTTTCTTCATAGTCATCGCCGTGAAAACCTCAAAACTTACGATTTAAAATATTTTTGATTTGTTTCATTCTGGTCCGTCACATTAACAATTNACTGTGAAGACTTTCCTATTTGATCGCTGTTTCTACAGTATAGACAAGTTTCTCTTGTTTAGGGGGAAATCCTAGTTCTAATCACTTGTAAACATATATTTCAAGAATAATTAACTTGTAGATTTTTAATATTAGTAATGTTACAGGAATGCCTACTGCCCTGTTCTGTATTTTTTTTCTTTCAGGAATGAGATCAAGGATACCAGCGTATTTTGACACGGGACAGAAGGATCAGGTCTTGAGGCGTACAGTGGTGTCGTGTGTTAAATGATTATATTAGTTCTATTATTAGAATCATCACTGTATTATCTTAGTATATTGTGACGTATTGCGCTATGGAGGACATGCCCTCCCCCACCAGCGGTGGTGTAACAGCGCTGCCGCTACTACAGTGTCGGGCCGGTCAGCGCTCCGCCCCCTCCCACTGTGACGCAGCAGGAGACAACTCTCGACAGCATTGCCCAGCAACACCTGTAAACAAGGCTACTAGGCAACAGGGAACCGAGGCGCTTTCCGTCATCTGGCTGAGGGTTTATAAGAGAACTACACTGCCTAAGGAGTTAAGTTAAAATGTAGCAGCCGCCGAAGACAGCTGAAATAGAGCAGCAGTCGCAGAAAGAAGAACTGGACGTGTGGTTAGAAGATTTTATAGTGCACAATAACTGAGAAGTCAGCCAGTGAAGACTTATTGTGTGATTTCAAGATTTTGTGTGTGCCATAGAATAGTTATATTGGGAGTGTGCAATTCACAGAGACTTGTATAGCTCCCGCGTTATAAATATGTGAAGACTACTACAGGAAACAGCAATGTATTCCTTATGTGAAATGCTAACACAATTATCCTCACATGTTACAGATGTACAACACATGGGCACATAAACAAAGGAATCGTGTTCCATGATGGAAGTGTAGCAGTTTTCAACAGCAATTCTTGAAGCACCTGATGATGACCATTTCAGGTGAAACATGTAGTGCACCAGTGATGTGAAAAATAATTCTAAAATTCAAAAATATGAATTTTAGGATTTTAACACAAGTTGCATGTACATAATACTTTCACCTAAAACAAACTTCTGAAAACTAATCATGCCATAATGAATTTTAAACCAAGCAATTTTAAGTCTCTCCACTGTCGCACAATGGGAGCATAAATAAAATATGCTGCTCACATAATTTAAAAGGCAGTACTACCATAAAGTTGTGTATATCAAATATTCTGTTAAATTCTGTTGCAATATACGTAACTAGAAAAAGTAAAAAAACAGAAATGGTAAAAATTATTTTCTTGGTTACAAGAAAGGCGTAGCATGTTTCTGGTGTACTTTTAATACCAAACCTGATCGCACCTGACCTTCTGTAAGTAAAATAATCCCTTGTTCAACACAGATGTCCTGTTGGACTCTCGCTGGTCACATACCCCCCCCTCCCAACACATAAATGTTGCTATGAATTCTTTTACAACACATTCTACTTAAACCAAGTCAGCAAAGATCAGGAAGTCTCACCAAATGACATTCTGAAATTTACGCCTCTACATTTGTGACCCACCTGATACTAGCATTCCTCTTGTATACTCCCCCACGAGCACTCCGAATCAATACCACGTATTTTAAAATTAACCAGGCAAATAGTCACTGGATGGTATAGCACAAATATGTAATTTACAATTAAAGGGAAAATATATGGCACTGTAACATAAACAAGTGCCTTTCATTCGTAAGTACATTTAAAACATTATAAATCAAGTAGACATCAACTGGGCGGCAGGAGAGTCACAAGAGCTTGGTTAGTGCTTTCAATGGCACATTCAGCAGGTTCTGTTATACCATTAGTGATTTTCTTGAAAGCAGTGAACTTCACCAAATACTGTATAACACATATTTTGGAGAAGCACAGAACTTTTAGTTCTCCATTCAGTCCTTAAGTAATGTTGGTTTCATAATAAATTCAAATAAATGCAACTTACACGAGGCGATACTTCAATATATATGCCACACATGAAATTTCAACACCTACAAAATGGGTTCAAAACAAACATGAAAGTAAATTCAGACCCTTAAAATTATGAAATTAAACCAAGGTCAAACTGGAATGGCAAAGTTTAGTGTGGATCTATCAAACCAGGTTTCACCAAAACTGGTCCTGCACTGCTGCTTGCTGACAGACATGAATGCACACAAGAATGAGTGAGATTTTGGGCAAAACCGGAACTGACTGTCCATGACTGTAACATGGCCATGCAAATGGAATCAATGGGCCTCCCATTCATACTGTTCACTACAATTAATAAAATATTTATTCAAGCTTTAAAAAATCAATCAGTACAAATTAGGGAAACATTGTATCATCCTTATATCTGAGATGGATACTTGGGGCTTTACAGGAGTGCAAACTGTGTGTAAAGTTCTAAATCATTACCTCTTCCCTAAAAAAATTAGTGGTGTGACTGTTCAATGATGCTGGGGCTCTAACCCACTTCTCTACACTGTAATTCATCATATCTGGGCAGAATCTCCAAGTCAACTGTTATTTGCAACAGCGATGGCAAGGTAAAACACAAATTTGACACAATACCGCTGTAAAACCTCAATTAAAGACCGACATACTGTGTTCTCAAAGTACAAGGAAAAGGTCATGTAACTGTAATTTACCTGTGTTTCTGCTTATCCAAAGGCTCTGCATTGCCTGTCCGTGCTAGGTCATCAAGAATCATCACAATTCCTTCTAGTGGCAATTTTCCTAAGTAGCAGTTCAGGTATATCACACAAAATGGTTTTGTGAAGCCATAATGAGTTTGTACATATCATGTAACAATTTCACTTCATATGTTGGTAACCTGGTGAATCAGAGCAATTGTGAGAGTGTAACGTGTTTCACAGGGAGAAGTATGAGACAGAAATCTGAGAATATCTTTGCAAAATAATGACCATGCGTGTCTGACACAGGATCTGAGGTTTATTTACAACTTACTTACTTACTCATCAAGCTGAGCCCTTCTGGAGGAGCCGCCAATTCTGCAGCTACTCAAGAACTTCCAGCATTTTATGGAACACGAAGGTTCATTACTATGTTCACAAGAGCCTTCCACTGGTCCCTATCCTGAGCCAGATCTATCCAACCCATACCATCCTCTCTCTCTAAGATCCATTTTAATATTGTCCGCCCACCTACGCCTTGGTCTTCCCAGTGATCTCTTTCCTTCTGGCTTTCCCACCAATATCCTATACACATTCCTCATCTCCCCATTCGTGCTACATGCCCTGGCCACCTCATCTTCCTCTACTTGATCATTCTAATTATACTTGGAGAAGAGTACAAGTTATAAAGCTCCTCATTATGCATTTTCTCCAACCTCCTGTCACTTCATCTTCTTTGGTCCAAATATTCTCCTCAACATGCTGTTCTCAAATACCCTCAGTCTATGCTCCTCCCTTAATGTCAGAGACCAAGTTTCACACCCATACAGAACCACAGGCAAAATTATAGTTTTGTATACTCTCATTTTTGTTTCTGGATGTCAGATGGGAAAACAAAAGGTTCTGGAATGAACAGTAGCAAGCATTACCCGAGTTCAATTTCCTCTTAATTTCATCCTGAATCAGGTTTTGATCTGTTATTGTTGTTCCCAAATATTTGAATTGTGCCACATTTTCAAAACATCTCTTTCCTATCTTTATATCATGATTCTGCCCTGCATTTTGTGGCAAGACAGCAACATATACTTAGTTTTCTCAGTGTTTACTTCTAGACCAACCTCTTTACTTGCATCAATTAAAGTTTGAGTGTTTCTCTTCATGGTATCTACATTATCACCCAGTAGATTCACATCATCAGCGTAGACCAACAGCTGATATGTCCAGTTTAATTTCAGTCCCACCTGGTTCCCTGGACCTCCTTAATGGCATATTCTAAGGCAAAGTTGAAAAGGAGTATAGATAAAGCATCTCATTGTTTTAGACCATTCTGAATAGGAAATTTATCTGACAAATGTTTACCTACATGGACTTCACTATACGTTACGTTTAAACACATTTTAATCAACCTAACTAGTTTCATGGGTATCCCAAACTCTATCAGAATATTGTATAATACTTCCCTCCTAACTGAATCATACGCTTTCTTGAAGTCTACAAATAGCTGATGTACTGTCTCATTGTACTCCCATTTTTTGTCCAATATCTGACAGATGCAAAAGATCTGATCTGTAGTTGATCTGTTACGTCAAAACCCACACTGATGATCCCTAATAATGTCATTTATATATGGACTTAACCTTGAGAGAAGAATATTGGATAAAATTTTGTATGAAGTTGATAGCAGTGATATCCCCCAATAATTACCACAGTCAGTTTTATCACCCTTCTTGTGAACTGGTACAATAATAGACTCCTTCCACTGATGAGGCAATTTTTCCTTATGCCAAATAGAAGTAATTTGATTGTGGATCTTAGAACATAATATTTCACCTCCTGCTTGAATAAGTTCTGCCAGAATTTGACTACTACCTGGTGATTTATACCGTTTCAATTTTGCGATAGCACTTTCAAGCTCAAAAGGGCTAGGATTAGATACTAACGGCTCAGCTGTATGTATTTCTGTCTGCCTAACATCACTGACCCTACGTACATTCAATAACTGAGAGAAGTAGTTGCTCCACTTATTCAAAATGTTGTGGGAATCTGCAGGCAGATCACCATTCTCATCCTTCACTAAGTTACTGCTAGGCTGGCAACCCCTTTTAAAGTCATTTATTCCTCTATACAGGTCTCTAATGTTCTTGTTCTTACTGTTCATTGCAAGCTCATCAATTTTGTCTTTCAGATATTCCCTCTTTTTGTTCTTGAAATGCCTGCTGGTTTCACGTCTTATATTGTTCACATTATCCCCATTTAACTCGCTTGGATCCTGTAACCATTGCAATTTGGCCTGTTTCCTTTGGTCCAATAATTTTGAGCATCCTTCATCGAACCATGGCTTATGCTTCTTCGGTTCATAATAACCTACACTCTTTTTTGGCAGACATTTTTATATTCCCTCTAATAGTTTCCTAAGTTTTATTAACATCCACCTCAGTGTCCAAGTTTTCCAAAGCCGTGAACCTATTTGAGATTTCAACACAATACTGCTCTTTACCCTCTACCTCATTTAATTTCTTGAGATTGAACCTCTCCATATGAACTCTGAGCGTTGTTTGTTTGCTCACTGCCAGTCTTTCCCTAACCTTGCAACCACCAGATAGTGGCCAGTATCACAATCCACTGCCCTGAATGATCGGACATCAAGTATACTTGAGTGCTGTCTCCTATCTATCAAAATATGGCCTATTTGATTGTGTATCTTCCCATTGGGAGATGTCCAAGTAAATTTATGGATGTTACGATGTGGGAACATTGTACTTTTGACAGTAAGATTTGTTGATGTGGCAAAGTTTACTACTCTAACTCCATTATCACTACTAATTTCATGCAAACTCTCATTCCCAATTGTTGGTTTCTAAATGTCTTCCCTCCCTACTTTGGCATTGAAATCTCCTAACAAAATTTTCATAGGGTACTTCAGGAATTTATCAAATACATGTTCTAGTTCTTCATGGAATCTTTCCTTTATGTCATCAATTTTATCTTCTGTTGGGGCACGAACATTCATAGCAATGATATCACACCAGCGACCTTTTAGTATTATATATAATATCCTATCACGAATGAACTCTACCCTCTTAACTGCTGATATGATTTTCTTACGTACGAAAAAACCTGTACCTAATTCATGATTTTCATTCTCCTTTCCACAGAAAAATGTACGAGTACGTGTATATTCGCCTGCTGGTGTGATGCCACCTCCATCCCATCTGACCTCCTGTACTCTCGCTAAATCTAACTTATATTTTAAGATTTCTTCTGCCACTGCCCTGAGTGAACCTGCCCTATACAAACTTCATACATTTCAAGTGCCAAATCTCATATCCATTTTCATTAGCTTAGGTCGTTTATCCAAGGAATCAGTGCAGGTCTGAGGCTTTGTGTTCAATTTCATAACATGATGATTTTTTATCATGAGGAGTTGTTAGCCACACGCCCAACCCCCAAGCTGGAAGGCCACCCCTTGCTGACTGTCCACGACTTCTTATTCAATATATTCACAGCTTCCCTCCAAAACTGGAGGGCGTCTCCTCCATCCGCAACCTGAGGACGCGCCATGCTGTGGTGACTACTAGACCAAAAATAAACCATTCTAACTTATCCATAAGATCATACGCAGATATCTTCTTGCTGTTGTGCTACAACATTTAACAGTATGGTGTAGGTGGCTGGTTGCTTCATGGGCTATTTAACAGTGCTTTCTCAACTGCACTGGTTATAGCATGATAACTGTCGGTGGTGAACTAAGGATATGGAATGAAGCAGTTGTAATCCTTGCTCAGAGTGTCTGATGAAAGCCAACAAAATCCTTTCAGTGTAACCAGCCTCAGGACCAAGAACTGAACACAGGGTTTCCCAAATTCACAATAAAAATGCTAACTAATATTCAATGTGTACTGCAGTGCAGTTCTAGCAGCTAGAACCAACCTTTATCTATCTACATGAAATGGATGAGTGGTCAGCATGTTTTCTAGCTACACTTACTTCCAGTACACATTAGACAGGAGGTTGACATTAACCTCAGTCTGTTTTTGGTGTGGCAATTAAAATAAATATCCCAGTTGGTATGCTCAGAATTCAACCACTGCCAAACAATCCATGGCACGTTACATTACTAACATGACATGAATTGAAAAGGTTTAATATATTAAACTCCAGACATTATTTTTCATGATGAAATTTCTGAAAATAACAACTCACTTATTACTTCGAACTTTTCAAATATAAATGTGAACTTACATACAATACCAAAAATTTTCCTTTTCACGCTGCATACAAAACTTCTGCTCATTCCTCACCTTACTTTCACAGTAGTGTTCCAGCGATTTCGTATGGTACAACAGACAGGTCTATATATGGGATATTTGTGGGTTTCGAGCCGTTTACATAAAACATTTTGGGAGTTATTACCTGGCATCCAATGTTCACCAAAATAGCTACGGTGTAAAAACATAGCCACACACGGCAATACGTAATTAAGAAACGTTTAATCTCATTTCCTTTATGACGATTTTCTGCAAATTCCTTCGTAACATATAAAATGATAAATGAAAAAGGATACTGTCAATGGTCGTGTTATTGAAGAGAGGCGTTCTTTGTGCCTCCCGTATATCCAAGATGTGCTGTTTTGTAATTCTGTGGTAATCAAGAACCAAGTTCCTCCAAGCAGCAATCTGTTTCGTTCTTGTCTCATTATGAAGCTGAATTCTAAAGAAAAAAAGAAAGCAAAAGAAAGTAATTAAATGCACTCAACAGTTCTGAATGACGATATAAATTAAAAGTGAGCATACAGATTATTCTAAACTTCAATCTCGTAAGTGCGAATACTGATATCTTACGTAAAAAACGGCGGGAATGAATACTGCCACGGCCATTCCATAGATGCCATCTTACCGTCACAGTCACATAACCTTGCTACTATCGAACATCACACACACTGATTCTGCTAAGCACATATGCACACGCGAACACGAACGAACGGAAAAACGCAGGAAGATAAATTCGCTAATGCCATGCCACCTATGAGAATACTCGGTTACTAAGTTTGCCTACTTGCCCCAGTAGCTACATCAACTGCCATCAGAGTGCATTTGAAGAATGAAATTTGGTTTAAAAGCTGTTGCGTTCCACGTATTTAGAGACTACTTACTTTTTTTTATTGCTAGTGGGGTGGGACTAAGGCCCTTGTACTGCGGCCACTTCTGGCCTATTGTACCAGCCCCAGATGATAGGTGAGGGTGATTGTGGAGCAATTGGAGGAATGAAGATTGGCAGGGGAAACCGAAGTACTCTGAGAAAACCTGCCCCAGCGCCACTTTGTCCACTACAAATCCCACATGACCAGACCCGGGCTCGAACCCGGGCCGCCGCACTGGGAAGCCAGCGACTAACCGCTTGAGCTATGGCGCGGCCCTGACTACTTACTTACTCATAGAGCTTAGCCCTTCTGGAGGAGCTGCCAATTCTGCAGCTACTCAGGAATTTCCCAGCATTATTTAGTGACTACACAGACTTTATTTATTAAATTTTGATACATGAACCGGCATATCGCTGAAATATTCACGGAATAAACTCGTCTCGGATACAGCACAGTGTGAACATTTTATTCACTAAAAGTACATGAAAACAACTTCATATTGAAAACTTATTTTCATGTACATTCAGCGCATAAGAAGCTTTCATTGTATAATTTGTGTGTATATTAATAATAAATATTTAAAGTTGTTTATTTAAACGTAAATTAAGTAGGAACGGGAAGGTGTCTGCTGAAAAACAACTCTTCCTGATGACTGTACGAGCATTAATTGGTGCGAAGAGAAAAGTGCGCCTACGTATATTCGGGATATCTGCTCAAGATAAGACGTATGTTCGGGATATCTGCTCAAGACAAGACGTATGTTCGGGATATCTGCTCAAGACAAGACGTATGTTCGGGATATCTGCTCAAGACAAGACGTATGTTCGGGATATCTGCTCAAGACAAGACGTATGTTCGGGATATCTGCTCAAGACAAGACGTATGTTCGGGATATCTGCTCAAGACAAGACGTATGTTCGGGATATCTGCTCAAGACAAGACGTATGTTCGGGATATCTGCTCAAGACAAGACGTATGTTCGGGATGGTAATTTGATCCGGTATAGAATCTGGAGCGCTGTGTTTGCGTGCCAGGTATGTACTCAGTCCGTCAATAATGCAACAATCATTAAAATAATCACCATTCAACACCAACCATGTTTCGGCCACAGACGGCCATCCTCAGGTGTTTCGATGCGTCTAAACGGTTACGCTTTCCGTGGTTTTCCTCAGCCCCTCCAGACAGATTCCATAATAGTATCTAAAACCAGAAACGACCTCCTTCTTCCAGACATTTTCTAATTTTTTATTCACTAATCATCCTATCATTCGCATTATGTAATCTCACCAACTGAAAGCTTGGTTATGTAAACCAATACTAAATAAGTAAATACATAAATAAACATTGTCATACATATGGAGTGACTATATATGAGGTTTGGATTGGTAATTCGGTTTATTGAACTCTTATAGATCCGTGATTATAAATAATTATAACCGTTTCACTAATTCACTCACTTTACAGTTTACTATGGTAGACACTAAGTCGTCTACGTCACCACTATGTGTTGCTACGCAAAGACTTCCAGTAATGGGGATATCCTCCGTCTACCACGCCTCGCTTAATGCCCAAATAGAATTTTGAGGTTTATGAAATGACCCTCGTAAAGAAACAGATTAGTCAGTGCAGGTGCTTTAAATGCTCAAAAACATGGAGTGTCATGCACTGCAAGATGGAGTGAAGCCCGAGTTCAAGGATCCAAAGAAGGTTCCCCCTCTTCCGTTTCAAAGGATGGTGATGAAAGTGAAGAACAATCATCACAGAACCACTCCTCCACAGGCACGGAGTCCACAGGTGGTAGCTTTGCCCACGTCTATCACTATGAATTAGTGCACAGAAGCGGTTAATGTCACCACACACCTCACAAGGCGCGAAATAATCCATAATCTCATCTCCCCTCGCTGCCTTGGTGACTCCACATGGATTCTTGCGACGTTTCCACCCAGACAGCGCCGAACAAGAACGATATCACACACCTGTCAATCTACTGGACAAGTGTTGGCATTCCTGAACCATTCCTGGAGAGAGTCTGCACAGAAATTGTGGTTACAAGCTTCTGGAGCCCCAGCATCCTGTGTGACAAATCCACGTAAGCAAATGGAACACTTTTCTGACTGTTCATCAGTACTGCCATCAGACATTCTAGCAGCAGGAGGCAGTGTTTTAGAGGATGCTGCTCCACCAACACAAATCGTGGTTTCATAATTACCACTTGTGGCGGCAGCACCAGGCAACCAAGATGATCTTCCAGCTTTCTCTAATCTTTCATCTGCCCTTTTCAGACTCTCCCAATAAGGATTTCAGCTGTTCAAAGTCAATTCACGGCCTGTGGTACAGTACTATGATGAATGTTCAGTGATATTTCCTTCATCAGCATGGCCCTCAGGCTCTGGCTCATTACTCCTGTCATCACGAAAACTTTTAAAGCGAGAACCGCATATAATCGAGTCTCCCTATCTTCAAGTTCCTCTGGTTCTCTTCATCACGTATTCCCTCTCATATTCTCCGTCAGTTCCGCTTCCGGTCTCTCTGTCTTCTCTACAGCGCTCCTAGTTCTCTTCTGGTCCGAAGCCTCCTGAAAGGACGTGTTAGCTCTCAGCTCCTAACTTCTGTAACTCAGTCTGGCACTCCTTCTGTGATTCAGCCACGGTAGGGCGTTCATCTTGTGGGAGCAATTCAGATGTTCCTGTGGTCCTTAAGAGAATGGATCTCTCGTCGAGTGTTTTCCTGCACGTCTTCTGCACTTTGCAGTCAATCTGCCCCATCTATCTGTTCTTCTCTGGCGTCATATAAAAGTAGGAACAAATCCAACATCCTCGTTCTTCTCCTCTGAGAGACGTTATTCTTAGTTGTCACGTGTGTGAATGTGGCTATAGACGGGGTTTGGATTACTAATCGGATTTATTGCACACTCATACAGCTCGTTACTACACTTCACAAACCATTGTCGTACACAGACTATTGTTCTCAGTCTGTTACAATCTCCACTAGCCGTTTATTGGCAGCGGCTTCTAACGGCGGGCATTCCCCTTACTCTGGGTTCTCGAAATATCAACGTGCCTCAGCTACCTGGCTCTAACAGCACCGACTCACAACGACTGAACTGCAGCAGTCCTCTATTATTTTTTATTGCTAGTGTACTGCGGCCACTTCTGGCCTATTGTACCAGCCCCAGATGATAGGTGAGGGTGATTGTGGAGCAATTGGTGGAATGAAGATTGGCAGGGGAACCCGAAGTACTCGGAGAAAACCTGCCCCAGCTCCACTTTCTCCACCACAAATCCCACTTGACCAGACCCGGGGTCGAACCCGGGCCTCCGCGGTGGGAAGCCAATGACTAACCGCATGAGCTAGAGCAGTCCTCTGACTAACTGCTCAACCAACTCACTTAATCCCACTATACTCAACTGAACTTGGTCGGTTGAGACTTATAGACTCGGAGCGGATCCACAGAGAACACCACTGGCAACACCTCTCCTATTGTTGCGTGACGTCATTGCGTACGCGACGCCTTTCTCTACTACGTATGTACGGGTCATTGCCTAGTAACCGGTCTACGTGCTACAATATAGGGTCGTAATAATGAAGGCACCTGCATACAATACTGACAAAGTAATTTCAATCTACTGTACACCCCTAGGCTGTCTTAAGCTATAACTACATAGAGTAAGACCCTTAAACATAAAATTAGCTGTTGAAACTCGCCGAGTATGCCTTAGCTAAGGTAAAACTGCAGAACAGTCACATAAGTGTAGGGAAGTGTCTACCGACACTAAGTAACTGTCAATACAACGGAGTGCAGAAAATGAAATATGGACGCGGAAGCGTACCTGAACACATATTCCATGACGTATGAAGCGAATCGAGTGCTGTCTCCATTTATGTACAATTAGATCCCTTCATACACTGCTTGGAACAATAACTGACCAACTCCTTGGGGCTGAGTCCTTGAGAATCCACCAGTCGTTCAGCTATTAAAAGAATTCTCAATGTTATATGGAACCCGAAAATTCATTATCGTATTCACAAGAACCTGTCAATAGCCCCTACCATGATGCAGAATAATTCGGTCCACACCACCCCCATCTTTTTCAGACAGTCAAGCTACAATCAAAGCACTTGTAAACATGGAGCTCACCTCAAAACAGGTCTGGGACTGCCACCAATCCCTCATTCAACTGGCCGGACATAGCAGAGTTCAGCTGATATGGGTGCCAGGCCATGAGGCTATTGCTGGGAATGAAACCGCAGATAAGCTGGCAAGAATAGGATCTGAACCAGCTTGTGGCATCTCAGTAGGAGAGTATTGCAGGGAATGAAACCGCAGATCAGCTGGCAAGAACAGGATCTGAACATCTGAACCAGCTTGCGGCATCTCAGCAGGAGGGTACTGCAGGGAAT
>NW_019743681.1:221151-227470 GCF_002891405.2 Cryptotermes secundus
TCAAACAGGCAAAGTATTTATATCAGGACCCTCTGCAAAGATAATGAGGGACCTGTTACAATTAAACAGAGATCAACTCAGATGGGTGGTAGGATTACTTACTGGACACTGCCACTAAAAAGCACTTTTTCAAACTGTGACTGACAGGCGACCCAACTTGTGAGAGGTGCTTACAAGAAGATGAATGAGCCACGCACATCTTATGTGATTCTGAGGCTATAGCTTACCTAAGATATCGCCACCTGGGTCAGTTCTTCATGGAACCAAGTGACTTTTATGATGCCTCCATAAACAAAGTCCTACATTTCATTCAAAGTGTAGGATTAATAAGGGTTTAATCCAAAGGGGAAGCACAACAGATCACTGTTGGTAGCGGTGCTGGGGCCGGATTGCAGCCCACCCCTTACACACATACATGCATACCCCATTTTATTTCTCTAAGGTCCATTCTAATATTATCTTCCCATCTAAGTCTTGTCTTCCTAGAGATCTCTTGCCTCCTCGAAAACCTTGTATGCATTCTTTCTCTCACTCATGCGTGCCATATCTCATCTTCTTTGACTTGGTCATTCAGAGCAGAGAACTCCATATTGAAATCTACCTTACGCGAATTCTGATACCTCAGTATTAAGACACAGTTTACTAAACTTGTTAAAGTTGTCCCTGCGCTTAGTTAACTAATGCCATGAAGATGTAGGGAGGAGTGGATGTATAGCTCCGCCATTTTTTTTAACCTCGGCACTAGATGGAGGCAAGTGGTCAGCTTTACACCACGACCGCTTTAACCCAGGGGAAGGAGCCCACGATACCCATTGGATGGGCGTCTGATTGGGCCCCCAAATTCTGCCTGGACGTTGTGAAGGAGTGAAAATCTTGGCTTTGACGAGAATCGAACCCCGGCCTGGCAGCTATCCCGAATCTTACATGTAGGCCTATTTAATTTATACATTAGGCCACTCATGAGTACAACACCCACAAGGATGTGTATATTGTGAGTCACATTCATCATATGCAACACTAATTCCCTCTGACACCCTGGCACACCTCTGATGTAATCATAAACATTTCACCAGAGCTGGACCCAACGTTGCATTCTGCCTCCGGTTAATTGTCTGTCATGTAGAACAAATGAGCAGAGCTGTACGCATCATCAATATCCCATATCTTCTCGAATTGAAATTAATAACCAATACCTCCCAGGTAGCCGAGGTAGCAGCCTCCTCGCCAGATGGCTCTGTAGAGATATGCCGCGGAGGCAGCAGCACACGTCTATTGTTTCTGCAGGATATGGTGGCGGACGTCCATCACACCAAATTCAGTGGCGTGTCATAAATTTGGTTGCAGAAAATTGTCAACCATTCTTCCTTCATATGGGCCTATATTCCAAAATTAATTTTTGTCAACTATATTTCATAAACTCATATACATATTGAAGACTACAGCTACACCTCAAATCTTACATTACGGCTAGAGTTTGCAGACCGAAGAGCAGGTGTAGCGCCAAATCTGTGGAGAGCAGTAGGTTTTGCCAGGGCTCAGAGAAGAGCAGGTGTAGCGCCAAATCTGTGGAGAGCAGTAGGTTTTGCCAGGGCTCAGAGAAGAGCAGGTGTAGCGCCAAATCTGTGGAGAGCAGTAGGTTTTGCCAGGGCTCAGAGAAGAGCAGGTGTAGCGCCAAATCTGTGGAGAGCAGTAGGTTTTGCCAGGGCTCAGAGAAGAGCAGGTGTAGCGCCAAATCTGTGGAGAGCAGTAGGTTTTGCCAGGGCTCAGAGAAGAGCCGATGACATATTCTTACCTTCACAGTGCCGAGATTGAAGGTAAAAATTTATTAAAGCGTATTCATAAAGTTTAATTCGTCAGGATTACTCACTTTATTTGAAGACCTTAATATATTTTAAACAGAAAAGGATTTCATATAAATGTTACAGATATTCGCGTATCGCCTTATATAGCCTTTAACGTCCCAAGTGCCCCGATCGGGCCAGTGATGCGTATGGTCGTCGTGGCCAAAGTACCCCGTTTTGGCCAGTTGAACATTTAAACTCCACTAGTAGAAGCGCATGCACAGTCCTAAATATTTATTTTTTAAATGCAATAATTACCAGATAGACTTGAGTAGAACCCTAATAGAGGAATTAAAAAGATGCCTAAGTGAACAACAGCAAAAAAGAATATATGTATAAGTTATTCCCAAACTCATCCACGAGCCAGTACTTTTATTGCAGATTCTGCAAATTAATGTGTTAAAAATATATAGTAAAATTCGATGTACATACCCTTTTTTGTTATCTGCATGATGTATATATAGGCTGAAATGAAACTACAGTATTTGATTTCACTACGAACGCACAGGAAACAGATCGCCCTCTGTATCTCAGCCGCGATGCAACTTTCTGTTCACGCCCATAGAAAGGGCAATAATCTCTTGCAGCTATAACGGAAGGTCTTAGCACTGAAGAAGGGACCCCTCTAGCTTTCTCTTGAATAGCCATTCTTTCATTCTTCTGTCCTTTAGTCAAAAGATTCGATCCGAAAAGTGTATGCAGTGCTAGCAGAAGGCCAAATGATTTTATTGCTTCCATCTGTTTTATGACACCAGGGACTGCTCAAATTTGTCAAGTGTTATAAACAGAAATTAATTTATAATGCAGAACAAATCTGTGAAGCACTGGGAAACCATTTTTGCAGTACGCATCAAAATTAAAACAAAAAATTGAAAATAGAGTATAACACTTTCTATTAAAAATTTCAAATCTTCCGTCATAATATGCGACACTATGTTCTTTGCTGATATAAACAAAGTTAATTCCATCCATTTATCATAAAAATTGAGCAAGATACAGCATTTTTAAACACAATACTTAAAATTGTTTAAGCGCAGAGCAGAGTAGCAACGGGCATTTAAACGCACACCAGCAGCAGGCATTTAAATGAACTCCGGCCAGCTCAAGCTTACCACCATTTCAAATGTCCAGCATTTAAAGGATAGACATGGAATAGCTGGTTGCACGTGGATTTGAATTCTTGCCCTCTATAAAAAGGAAATACAGTAAGTGCCAATTTCATGTTGGCACTTTTAGAGTTCCTACAGAGTTTCTTCGTCTTCGGATCTTTTAAAACATGAAGAAAAAGAAAGTGTAACCATTTCACGCATAACTACTACATGCTGCGACATTTCTGCAACTTCTCTTCTTTGGAGATATTAATAGCCGCTATACACTAATATGCATTAGTTAGTTAGTTAGTTAGTTAGTGGAGAGGGTGGGTTTCCCCATGCACTTAGATCTGTCTTGGTCCATTGTGCTTCCCTCTATGATATTCTACCAGTCTCTATACCCTACCGATATTGGTGGGTGCCATCAATCTCGACCGAGCCAGCGAGTTCGGCCTCTACTGGCTTGGCGGTATCTATAATGCTTCCCCCATCTATCAGAGGCGTTAGAGACTACTGTTGGGCGGGAAATGTCCTTGAATTTGGCTCAGTGACCTCCTTTGTAGACAGGGGCGTAGGGTACATGGATGTGGTGGAAGCATTGCTTCCCTATAGAAAAGCAACCAAGAACATTTCTGGCAATTTTTCAATTTCAAAAAATATTTCATACTTCAAAATATTAATTAATCTGAGAACATATATTANGATGAGGTCCTTTTACGTGCCGTAAAGCTACGACAGAGAACCCACGGCTTAAAGTCCCTCCCGGAGGACTTGTTCCCTGAATTTTTCCGCCCTTAAAAATTCCACGACCTCCGCCGGGTTTGAATCCGCGTACCACGAGTCATGAGGTGGGAACGTTACCTCTAGACTACGGAGGCCGCTTACTAATGTGCATTTGTGAAGTGCATCTACATGCGTTTTGCTTGAGCTTCAAGAGTTCTCTTCTGTAACGGACTCCACGCAATTAGAAAGGTCATAGACTATGGAGGAATTTAATTAACGCTTCAACCTTGAAGTTTACCACAAAATTCCTTACAATGTTTTATAGGATTTGGCTATGAAGCAGCTAGACTCAGAAATAGCTTCTGGTCTTAACATCCGCAAAGAATTTAGTAAAATGTACAAGTGGTTTCGATGTTTTAGCTCGAGGATTTCCTATTTTGCAGCGGAACGTCCGCCAATTAGCAACCAAGAAGACTGGTCAAACTAGAAACTATGCATGTTGATAGTCATTAAATGGCAAATGGATGTAGAAACCAGATAATCTCAAACGCAAAAAAAATTGTAGCTTCTTTGTGGGCCCCGTAGCTTCACGCGCATGAGGCAAAGTCGTCAGGCCAGGTCTCGACATACAAGAGTACGCAGGCAGAAACCTACAGAAACTGAACTTCACTAATTGGAAGGTCACCTTTTGGCTATCCTCAAGAAGAAAATTCTACAATTGAAATGTGTGATCTCATACTTGAAAGTAACAAATGGGGTGTATAATCGGATGCATAGCCCTGGAAGAACATGAGAACTGCGACTGGCCAGTGGTACTGTGGCGTCCTCTTCATGGGTGGCTGTGGGTGCGATTGTCTCGTATCCACAACTTAATTTCTCCGTTTTCTACAATAACATGAACATTTCAAGAAAAATATTTTCACGGAAGTTATCCAGTTCACGTTACATAAAGATATGTAATTCATCTGAGTTACTTTTACGTTCAAAATCACACAGTATTATACAAAGTAGTTAAAGCATCTAGTATTTTTATGTTTTTAAGCATTTTCTTGCGCTCCGATATTTGGTAATACATTTCAAGGAACTGTAAATAAAATGTAAGAACATTTTTAGACATAATAGTGCTGATTACCACGACCTGGACTTGCAACTAGAATGAGAATTACATGAATGGCTACAGAATTTACTGTGACGAAACCTTCTAGAAAGGCTAATGAAATTTGAAGAAAATATCAAAATGGACATAAGGGAATATATTTCGATCATGTGAAATGGACTGAACTGTTTAACTATTGCAGAAATTCACTCACTCACACATGGAGCTGAGTCCTTCTTGAGAATCCGCCAATTGTGCAGTTACTTAAGAACTTCCCAGCATTTTATGGAACATGCATATTAATTACCGTGCTCACAAGAGCACTCCACTGGTCCATATCCTGAGCCAGATCAATCCAATCCATTCCTATTCACTCCCATGCACACTGCAGACCCTGTCCGTCTGGTTTATACACGCATCTGGAGAAACGAGCGAGCTCTGAAGCTCCTCACTGTGCAGTTTCCTGTTATTTCATCTATCTTTGGTCCAGATATTCTCTTCAGTACCCTGTCTTCAAACACCTTCACTCTCTATTCTTTGCTTAATGTCAGAGACCAAGTTTTATACCCATACAGAACTTCAAGCAAAATTACAGTTTTGTATTATATTTATAGACAGCAGAGAAGAACCTAATGATATTTATAAAACTTCATTTATTTTCTTTAAAAACATCTTAAAATAACTGGCAGTTCAGACGAACGTGTTTGTTAATTATACAAGATATTAACCGCTTATAAATCCTTAGACTGGAGAGATGGCACACTGGAGATTGCAAATCACAAGCCCTTCTCCAGGAAAATTGAAGGTGTACCTAGCTATTAAGGGCGTTAAACGTCTACATAATTTTCTCAGATAATGTGTCCGTCTGTCCAGAATGGTCTAAACAAAGGAGATGCTTTAGCGCCACTACTTTTCAACTTTGCCTTAGAATATGCAATTAGGAAGGTCCAGGGAACCAGATGGGACTGAAATTAAACGGGACACATCAGCTGTTGGTCTATGCCGATGACGTGAGACTACTGGGTGATAATGTAGATACCATAAAGAAAAACACACAAACTTTAATTGACGCAAGTAAAGAGGTTGGTCTAGAAGTAAACACAGAGGAAACTAGGTATATGTTGCTGTCTCGTCACCAAAATTCAGGGCAGAATCATTATATAAAGATAGGAAAGAGATGTTTTGAAAATGTAGCACAATTCAGCTCTTTGGGAATAAAGAGGAGGAAATTAAGAGGAGACTGAACTCGGGAAATGCTTGCTACCATTCAGTAAAGAAACTTTTGTCTTCTCGTCTGTTGTCCAAAAACATAAAAATTAGAATATACAAAACTATAATTTTGCCTGTGGTTCTGTATGGGTGTGAAACTTAGTCTCTGACATTAAGGAAGGAACGTAGACTGAGGGTGTTTGAGAACAGGGTCTTGAGGAGAATATTTGGACCGAAGAGAGATGAATTGACAGGAGGTTGGAGAAAACTGCATAATGAGGAGCTTCATAACTTGTACTCTTCTCCAAGTATAATTAGAATGACCAAGTCAAGGAGGATGAGGTGGGCAGGGCAGGGCA
>NW_019743681.1:227762-232759 GCF_002891405.2 Cryptotermes secundus
GTCCGTAATTTGGCTCAGTGACCTCCTTTGGAGATATGAGGTTCTTTTACGTGCCGTAAAGCTACGACACGGGACCCACGGCTTAAAGTCCCTCCCGGAGGACTTGTTCCCTGAATTTTTCCGCCCTTAAAAATTCGACGACCTCCGCCGGGTATTTGAACCCGAGTACCACGAGTCATGAGGTTGGAACGTAACCTCTAGACTACGGAGGCCGCTGGTGAGTAAGTAAGTAAGTAATGTGTCCGTCTGTCAGTCGGTTGGTTAGTTAGTCTGACAGCTACATGGGGTTTAAGAAATGTGACATTTATTCACTCATTACATGTCACCAAGAGCAAATTCATTCTGTCTGGGAAACACGCTCGTTAGTAAGTTATTCCGTTTCTGACATTAACTGTATTACACGTATCAATATGGCCGAAGCAGTTAGACAATGAGGAGACGGGTGTGCCGGCAATATCCCCTTTTCGAGTAGAGAATCGTAGATGACGAACATCTGACGCCATTTCCGGTGTTAAAATTTCATTTACGTCCTTTATGTGTTTGATAAGTATCCTCTTACTGAGGTGCGTACTGCTAAAGCGGAAGACATAACCGAGACTGCCTGGCGACTGCATACGCAGATCTGTCGCAATGAAGGTAAAGTTGCCCCCGTGCTTAACTAATTAAGCGCTACGCTATGAAGACGTGTAGGGGAGTGGATGTATAGATCCACATTTTCTTGACCTCGGCACTAGTTGGATGTGAGTGGTCAGCTTCACGACCCGGTCGCTTCACCCCCGGTACTCATTGAATAGGAGGTTGGGTGGACCCCAGAGCCGGTCTGGACGATTGAAGAAGTGAAAATTCTTGACCTACTGGGACTCGAAATCCGACCTCTCGGTTGTCCAGCCCGTAGCCAATCTCTATGCCGATTACTCATTTTATACCACATACTTATTTTCTTAAACATATTTTTTCAATTCGCACAGGGGGTGGGTGGAGTACAGTTGGGTCCACTCGGCACGGCGGCCACTGATTGGCCTATTGTACCTGCCCCGGGTTATTATGATGATGGAGAATTTTGTGGAATGAAGACTGGCAGGGGAAACCGAAGTACTCGGAGAAAACCTGCCCCAGCGCCACTTTCTCCACCACAAATCCCAATTGACCAGACCAGGGATCGAACTCGGGCGGCCGATGTTGGAAGCCTGCGACTAACCGCTTGAGCTATGGCGCGGCCTTCTTAAACATGTTAGTTATGTTCTGTGTGCAGTGAAGGAAGAGGAAACTCACTACAGTTAGGCTCTGGTGAGTGTGCGGGCGTAAGGTAAGATGTGTCGGTAAGACCAATGCCTGATCAGGCTCCTAACCCTCCAATTCATTCACTTCTTGTCACGCCTCTCAAAGAGAGATACTTGCTTAAAATTGCCTTCGAACTTCCTATTTTAAATATGTTGCTTTTAATGTACTTAATAATAAAATAGTTATTATTTGTCTTGATAAAGCATGTTTTTATTAACCGTTTACTGGCCGATTAAGAATTTACTGCTGGGTCCAATAGTTCATCTGTCCTGAGTTTTAACGCATTCGCGGAGCAAGGGGCAGGCTGATACTAGGGGCAAGGCATCTGATTTGTATTGGCGAGGCCTACGATTTAAAAGTCTGCTCTGAACTCGTCCATTCTGCTGAGGATTCTCGTATTTTTTCTCAGATCCTCCAGGCAAATGCAGGTTCTGACACTCAATGACCGCTTGCCAGTCCTTCGCGTCTTCCCATTCTTGTTAATCCTGAAATCGTAGATGTCTCCATATGATAGAGCATTATTAAATGACCTGAGGAATCCTAAATATAGTTGTAAGCTATGTTTATGGCAGCGATTTTCATTTGTCACCGTAATTTCACTTGAAACAAATGGATGAAATTGGTTCGGTCACTGGAACACAAAGACGTGACTGAGACTGTGCCATGGTTTTTTGGGTTATGACACCGTGAAATCTAGTACAGTGTTTCTCAACCGATGGAATGTGACCCACTGATGGCGCTTGACAGTGGGATTAGTGGAATTTGGGGTAAAAATAAAAGTAACGCTATCCCTCTAACAGGTTGTGGAGGCCCATAGCGTTCTGAGAATTCGAGGCTCCCACATTTTCTCTAGATACTCGGCTCACAGATGGCGGTGAGGTCAGCCTTACGCGCCAGCCGCCCTATACCCCCAAGAATACTCCTGGTACTCATTTCAGTTACAGGTTGAGTCGACCCCAGGGTCATAGTGCGGCTGGATCAATTTGGTCAACTGAATATCTAATGACCTCATCGGAAATCGAACCCGCGACCTTCCGGGCTGTAGCATAATGCCTCAGCCAACTACGTTACCGCGTGCCTCCGGAATTTGATGTCTTGAAAATAAAAATCCCAT
Organism: Cryptotermes secundus; assembly: GCF_002891405.2. NCBI lineage: Eukaryota > Metazoa > Arthropoda > Insecta > Blattodea > Kalotermitidae > Cryptotermes > Cryptotermes secundus. The sequence continues at coordinate 230,158 of NW_019743681.1, forward strand.
TGTTGATTTGTGTGAGATTAAAATGTTCATGGACTAGGTGAAAACTTTGTTTCATTCAAAAGAGGATCGTTGATCTTACTGTAGTGGGACTAAGATTATTTGAGAAAATGACCCGTAGGACTAAGAATGTTGAGAATATCAGGTCTAACTGATGGTTATCGACGTTTCAGAGGCGCGTACTGCCTCCAGATTCAAGGTAGATATGAGGAGCATGTTCTCTTGTAATGTTGGAATCAATGATCATTCTCTTTTGCATGGCTCCCAAGCGTTCAACTCTCAGAGTTTCTTCTTTTCTTTCTTAATTTAAAACAGTAATTATGAATTAAGCAACAAACTCCTTGGCTTTTAGTCCGCAAGCGAACTATACCGACCGAGCGACCGCCTCTTGTTAGCGAAGTTAGTGCCAACTTTTGTGGATAGATAGTATCGCGTGGTCAGCGAAACGGATCCCCACGGGCGTTAATCTCGGTTTTCTACTTTTCCATTCAAGAAGCTCGTCGATTATCCTCAAGAGGCTGAGTGGACCCCATTCCAGACCCATTACTCCTCAGAAAATCAGGTAGCGTCGATAATCGAACCCGGGACCTCTGGATCTGTAGCCAGGTACTCTGAGCACTAGAACACAGAGGCTGTCTATGAATTAGGCAATACTAAGTCCTTGTTCTAGGCGCCATATCATGAAGATATGTGTGGGAGTGGGTTCAAAGTTCCATGTAACTTTACACCAACTGTGAAATCTGTTATGTATGCTTCGTCTGACATATTTATATACAGATGGGAAATAACGGTGCGCCGTTTCCGTGTAATGTTCGTAACAGTCAGACGGAACACGAATATTTCCATTGCTGATACTTCCTTCTTTCCATTTTTATCAGAACATTTTTCTTCCTTACTTACAAAATACGTTTTCGACAGATTGTTATCTAGTGGTCTGTCCATCCGCCGCATACAATGTGAAGAGCAGTGGTCGGCTTCATGCTCAGGCCGTTTTAATCCCTGAAAAGAGACAGCAGTACTCATTGTACTGGAGGCTGGATGGACCCCAGAGCCTGTCTGGACGTTGTGAATTTTGGATTGGCTCCTGAACAAGTCTGAACCAGTGTCAACCAAGAAAAAATCCTAGCCTGTGCAGGCATCGAAGCTGCATCATCCAGCCTATCCGAGCTATACTAAGTAAAGTAAGTAAGTAAAGCTATCCTGTACCAAGCCGTGGAGGCCCATAGGGTTGTGAGATGTTGAGGTTCCCACATTTTCTAGACAATCGGCTCACAGATGGCGGTGATGTTGTCAGCCGTATGCGCCGAACGCTCTTTATCCCCAAGAACATTCCAAGAATACTCCACGTACTCATTTCTGTTAGAGGATGAGTCAACCCCAGGGCCTTAGTGCGGCTGGAAGGATTAGGTAAATTGAAAAAAATCCAATGACCTCATCGGGATTCGATCCCGCTACCTTCCAGCTTGTAGCGTAGTGCCTCAACCAACTGCGCTACCGCTTGCCCCCATCCGAGCTATACTGTCTTCTTTAAATACGTGACATATACATACTATAATTATATACTTATAAATACATACGATACACAAATAACGTCTATAAAATATGTATATATGAGAAAAGCTTCTATATTTAAATAAGGCCGCATAGATCAATTAGTGAAATGACTAGACATGGGCTGGTTATTCGAGCTTAAGAACTTCTCCCGTCGTCACGGCACCCAGACCTGTTCTGGGACCCGACCAGTCTCCATAACCTTCACCCAACATACCCGGGGCTGTTTCCCCGTGGGTAACGTGGCAAGGTGTGACGTTGACTACTCACCTCCATCTAGTGCCAAGGTCAAGAATGGTAGAGCTATCCTCCACCCCTCCAATACATCTTTATGGCCTGGTGCTTAATTAAGCCAAGAGATAACCTTTTTACTTGATGTGTATATCCATGTATGTGTGTGTTTGTGTATTTCTTTATTGATACTTGTAGACCGCCATATTCCCGGGAAGTTTTGAATACGAGAAGCACAAATTCTTTGGACGAACGGCGAATACTCGTCACGTGATATATCAAAAATACCTGCACTATAAACAGTGTTGAAGATAAGACTGGCAATACTAACTCTGGCCTCTAAATACTGCCTTTAAAAGAACGGGAAATTAATTCCGTTGAACAGACTTTCTCAGAGGTAAGGTTAGGTTGTCCCCGTGCATAATTAAGCACTACGTCATGAAGACATGGGGGAGTGAAGGTACAGCTCCACCATTCTTGAGCTGGACACTAAATGAAAGAGAGTGGTCACCTTCAGGGCCCAGTCGTTTTGTTCCCGAGGAAAGAGCCACCGGTATCATTGGATAGGAGGTTGGGTGAACCCCAGAGCCGGTCTGTACGTGGAGAAGAGACAATTCTTGAACTCGAACTCCGAGCCCTCGGCCGTCCAGCCCGTAGCTAGTCGCTATACTGACTGCGCTATCCCGGCTCCTCACGTCCAGCCCGTAGCCAGTCGCTAAACTGACTGCGCTATCCCGGCTCCTCACGTCCAGCCCGTAGCCAGTCGCTATACTGACTGCTCTATCCCCGCTCGTCCAGTCCATCCCCCAGCCCTACACTCAAC
>NW_019743681.1:233866-237960 GCF_002891405.2 Cryptotermes secundus
ACGTCCAGCCTGTAGCCAGTCGCTGTACTGACTGCGATATCCCGGCTCCACACGTCCAGCCCGTAGCCAGTCGCTATACTGACTGAGCTATCCCGGCTCCTCACGTCCAGCCCGTAGCCAGTGGCTATACTGACTGCGCTATCCCGGCTCCTCACGTCCAGCCCGTAGCCAGTCGCTATGCCGACTGCGCTATCCCGGCTCCTCACGTCCAGCCCGTAGCCAGTCGCTATACGCTCTATACTGACTGCGCTATCCCGGCTCCTGAAGGGACAGAGCTTCGGTTAAATGTGGAGTCTGTGCATTTGAAACGAAACGTAGATATGGAAACGTTTTCTTCTTCTTCTTCTTCTTCTTCTCCTTCTCCTCCCCTTCCTATTCCTCGTCATCCAATTCAAGGATTAGGCCAATAGCCAGCTTCTTCCGATTTATATGAATTCCACTTCTGCTGGTGTACCAGGCACCGTGGAAGATCATTGCTTTTAAATCGTCGATTTTGTAAATAAGGTATAGTTCTAGGTACCTGAAGACAGACATAACGTTATTATTGTCAGTGATGACTAGGGCTCGGATTTTGATGACCTGAAAATATTTAAAAATGGCCTATAAAATGACCGAAAGACTCCAGAAAAATGACCTAGAATATGACCCAAAAATGTAATATGCAGGGCCGGGATTTTGATGACCTGAAAATATTTAAAAAAAGACCTATACAATGACCGAAAAATCCAGAAAAATGACCTAAAGGAGAAAAGAAAGAACACTTCGCTTCCATGTTATTCACATTTCAGAAAACATAAGAAGAAAAAATCCCTAAAATGGCCAAAAATTATAAGAAATACCCTTAAAAGTCCAAAAATTTACCAAAAAATTACCCCCAAAATTAAAAAATGACCTTACACCTAAAAATGTCAAAATTACTTATAAAATTTACATTTCTGTAACCAGCAGCTCATATCCGAGATTTATATATTTAAGAGCATCGCATAGAATACAAGGAAAAAAAGATGACATGTCATCAAAATCCGGGCCCTGGTGATGACCAATACATACCCTCGCTAATGTGTACCGCGCGGTATGCTAAAGCTGAAGCTAGTATAAAACACATCAGACTTTTCCTCCCACCCCACTCAACCCTAACCCCTACCAGCAGACCCGACAATTACAGAGGCAGAGGTGATTTGTTGTCAGATAAGTAAGTGGACATTCATAACCCCTTGGTACTGCAACCATAACCCCAACGGGAAAGCAGTGTTTACATCCAGAACTTGTCCGTGGAAGAACAGTCTAAGTGCCAGTGACGGGTTCGTGAAGTAGATCACAGAGGGGAAACAATCTCTGCGAAGTTTGACATGCACTCAGAAAAAGGGCTGGCAACAGTCATTACAGGAATCACACTAACCTCTGAAACCACTTTGTAACTCAATAATGCATAGACATGTAATCATCTGTTTAACATATATCATTGTTCTTCTTCTGGCTTATTTTGGACTTCATCCATCGTCTGTTATGTAAAAGACAAAAGACCACGACGTTTCGGAGACTGGATCTGTCTCCGTCTTCAGGTGGGTAGGGAAGGATAAACCTACTCAGTTGTGATCCAGTGATTGAGACTAGCTCTTTCTAACGGGCCCAACTGAGAAGGTTTATCCTTCCCTACCCACCTGAAGACGGAGACAGATCCAGTCTCCGAAACGTCGTGGTCTTCTTTCTTTTACATACCAGACGATGGATGAAGTACAAAATAAGCCAGAAGAAGTAGAGTATACACCATCGTCAGAATCCAAGTCTATATCATTGTTAACTTCACGATTCCACAGCGAGCAACAAAACGTATACCGTACAAGCACAAATATAAAGCGATCCCCTGTTCTCTTACTGATGAAAGCAGATTATTTTGTGACGAAACTGAACATGTCATTTAGTTCTGAGGGTTGCGAGTAACAAGAAGTCGGAACTACACTATTAAGAAATAATAAATTCAAAGCTTCATATTTTAAACACAATTCAAACATCATCAGAATTAGAAATTAGAACTCCTCAGAGCCACCATCTTCATATTTGTACTTAAACACCAGAAAATAAGGCGATTTTTTTCTAAGAAGCAGCATTCAAACAGCAGATTACGTTGACCGCGCGGTCTAAAGTAAGAACTGTCTTCTCCCGCTGGGTTCGAATCCCATTCAAGGCATGGATGTTTGTGTGCGCCTATTCTGTGTTTAGGTAGCGGTCTTGTGACGGGCTGACCCCCCGTCAAATCGGTCCTACCGACGTGTTAAAAGACCAAGAAACTGGAAAAGTTGCCAAAGTCCAGTAAAGGTCTGTGGAGCCTTAGAGAGGACAGTATTTGAACAAGCTGACCTCATAGGACTCCTAAAGAAATTAGGGAGAGATGCAGAGAAAGACCGACAGAGAGAAAGCCAGACAGCAAGGTGACGTCATGAGCCTCCCTTTGTTTTTTTCTTTTAAACTAAGGAGAGAAATGGTAAAGTTGTCCCTGTGCTTATCTAATTAAGCACTCCTACAAGATGGCGTATGGGGAGTGGATGTATAGATCCATATTTTCTTGACCTCGGCACTAGCTGGAGGTGAGTGGTCAGCTCCACGCTCTTGCCGCTTTACCCCCGGGGGAAAGAGCCCCCGGTACCCCACTGTATAGGAGGTTGGGTGGACTCCAGAGCCGGTCTGGATGACATGGAGAAGTGAAAATTCTTGTCCCCACCGGGGCTTGAAGTCCAGCCCGTGACTACGCTATCACGGCTCATAAACTAAGGAGAGTTCACTAAGAAAACCTCGCATTATATTCGGACAAATGTGGTACTTACCCAGTGGACTACAGACAGAATTACCGTGCTGGCGAGTGCCAGTCATTTTCACTCTTTAGAAAAATGAGATGATAGAAATGCGTCTCTCAAATGAAATTCGTTCAGAAGATTCTGAAATATAACGTCTTGTAATCCGTTGGAAGTAAGTCGTGGTTTCGGAGGAACATATCGCCTCCTTTTTCAGAGTAGGGGAGTTTGCTACCTGCTTCATGCTGGTTTCTTGCTTGGCTTATTCTTCGACCTTCAAGATGGGGGCAACATGTTGCTCCGAAAGTTCTGTTGACTTTCAACAGAAGATGAATTCCACATAACAACCGTGTGAGAACCTCAGAACAGCCACAAACAAGCTGACAGTTTAAGAAGCGTGTGACAATATCCTATTAATTACACTACATAGTACTGGCGGTAACAAATTTGCTGCAAGAGAGCGTAAAGTTCCGCAATTTCTGAAGAACTCACGTAAGTCAGTCCCACCCCGCTAGCAAATAAAATATAAAAAAAAATAATAATAAAAGCACAGGGACAACTTTACCTTCACCAACAGAGAGCTGGAAGAAGGAAGTGCTCAACAAAATATTTGCACCTCTCAGAAAGTGGCAATTTAGAAGACCAAGAAGAAATGGGAACATGACATTTGGATGGATCCCGAGGTACGTTGTTTGGATTGAGTGTGGCTGTACATATGTACACGGTGTCCCAGGAGGAATAGTCAAAACTTCGGGTGTTCCTTATGTTAAAGTGTGCCGATATAACCCAAAACACCTATGTCCAAAGTTGAACGGTTACGGAGATAATGGCCAGAGAAGTGTGAAACTTTGACAGGTGTTACACACTTGTTGATTAACAAATACATATTAAAACTGGCAGGAATATGTGGTTTCTGTAAAGTTAATAATGTATGTAACATCAAACTAACTTGTAAGTGACGTGAAGCCATAAAATTGAAGTACAAAATATTCGCTCGCCATGTCATAATTGTCCTTAGGGTTTCCAAGCACTATACATGATACATGACTTGCAAGCGCTGACGTAACATGGCTGACTGCGCTATAAGCCGACCACATACTGTATTAAACGTACATTCACGGAAAATCTCTTTTGGAATTTCGTTTCCATTATCTCATGTGAATTATTATGGGACCACGTATGCACATTTCGTAAATTATTTACACCGTCCCGGGTAAAAGACGCCTCATCACTGAATAAAATGACGCTTAACAGTTCGGGATGAGCTCTTATCCAGTGGCAGAAATCCATACGCTGTGCATGGTC
>NW_019743681.1:238459-259418 GCF_002891405.2 Cryptotermes secundus
TATATATATATATATATATAAGGGGGCATGCGGTAGTATAGTTGGTTGAAGTACTATGCTACAAGCCGGAAGATCGCTGGTTCGAGTACCGACAAGGTGAATTTTTTCAATGGACCTAATTCTTCCAGCCGCACTATGGCCCTGTGGTCGACTCAGCCTCTAACAGAAATTAGTACCAGGAATTTTCCTGGGGTAAAGGGCGGCCGGTGCGTAAGGCTGACAACCTTTGCGCCATCTATGAGCAGACTGTCTATAAAATGTGGGGACCTCGACACCTCACACTCCTATGGCCCTCTACGGCCTGTTACAGAGATAGCTTTATTTTACTTTACTTTTATCACTAAAACCCAATTCAAACCCTTACTCCCTTACTTCAAGGTATATTTTAGTAACATTTCCCATTGATGCCTACGCCTCTAAAGTGATTCATTCCATTAGTGATTTCGAGTTAATATTTTGCATGCATATCTCGTCTTACCCATGCGTGCTACGTGTCTGTCCATCTCATCCACGTCGATTTGATCACCATCATAATATCTGAGGAAGAGTACAAATTATGCAGCTGTTAACTGCGTACTTTTGTCTTTCCTTCCTTCCTTCCTTCCCTCCTTCATGCATATGCGCCCTGAGCACCGCGCGCTGTGCGCTACTACCCATGTCTCATAAACATACAAACCATATACAAGTACAGTTCAGTTATTCTCCTACGTTTTTAGATGGGAAGTGGGGAGATAAATATCTTTATCTCAATGGTAGAGCTGGAGTTTTTCAGGATAAATCCGACCGAAGCGAGAACAGATACCTTAAAACTTTTCCTGAACCATCCTTGCAACAAGGGTCAGTCCTCGTGGCCCAGTGTTTAGACAAGAGAACGTGATTTCTTTGAAATTGGCAACTTTTAAGAATATTTGAATAGCAGTAAATATACTCTGCAGCAGCGCTCACATATCCATGGAATTTATTTACACACACTTATGTACACAAACTGTTAGTCTACATTTTTTTTTCCATTGGCCTTCAAATTCATCTTTTCTTAGCTTTCTTCGTATATTTCGTTTTCCATCCTTTCTTTAGAATACAAATATCCCAAGGTTACTTCAATTGGAATCGCTGCAGATGGGGTTTGCTCGTCTCTGTCCATATGGAGCAGGCTGGCGTAGCAGCAAGGCTCCGGAATCTCACTCAAAATCTCGACTATCCGCGCTCACTCAGTTTCTCAGGCTAAAAGGGTAAGCACAATTAATCACTGTAGGTCGCGGTGCAAGGGCCGAGAAGGCCCACCCGGGCTAATGGCAGGACAATGCCTTAATTTGACTACAGCTGCCTCTCTCCTTATCCTCACATACAATTTATTTATTATGAATTCTCCGTCTTCGAGACTGTACAAACTCTACGGTTGAAACAGCGTAGTTAAATAACTTTAGAATTAATTAATCCGGATTCAGTTTCCTTGAGACCCTGGATGCACGCTTGTGAAGGGGAGCTGAGATTAGGAAAACACTCAGCCTCGTGAGGATAACTGAGGAGCTACTTGAATGTAAAAGCAGCGGCTCCGGTCTAGAAATCGAAATTAATAACCGTGGAGATCCGTTGCGCTGACCACGCGACACCCTCTATCGGCTGAAGTTGGCACTAACTTCGCCGACAAGCGGCGGTCGCTCGGTCGGTATAGTTCGCTTACGGACTAAAAGCCACGGAGTTCAGTCTAGTTTAGAGGAAAGAGCAAGGCCAGAAAGTAAAGGAAGAAAGTGAAGCAGATAAAGATGGAGGAAGAGGACAAAAGAAGAAGAAAGTAAGGAAAGCGGGAACAAGAGGAAGATACGTTTAAGTCTCCTTCATTTCTGTGAAACGCAATTTATTTATTTGTATACGGTTTGTTTAACGACGCTGTCAGTAGCTAGACTATACAGCTTCGAATGGTAGGATTAGTGAAGAGTGGATTAGAAAGGATGTGGAAAGAAATGATCGTGGCCTAATTTGAGGTACTATCCTAGTATGTGGCTGGAGGGAATGAAGAAAACCATGGTGTCTCGACCCGATATGTGCCATAACTGTACGCTGCTTCAGGCTACGTCTCAGATCTGTGATATTAAAATATCTCTTAACAAAATCCAACTTCAGAATGCGACCGCTGCTCCCTCTCTGGCCCACACTCTCAACGCGACAATGAGAAGCTCAGGCGGTTAGTAGCCGGCTTCCCACCGCGGAGGCTCAGGTCAGGTCATATGGGATTTGTGGTGGGCAAAGTGGTACTGGGGCTGGTACAATAGGCCAGCAATGGCCGCAGTACCAAGTGGATTGTCTCACCCCAGGGATAACAATGCCAATGAATTGTTCATTCAATAAACTTTACCGAAATGAGGTGTCTTATAATTAGGCCCAGAATTCCCTTAATCCTCCATAAAGTGGAAAACTTGGACTGGTTACATTCTGGGTGACTGGGACTCAATTTCTGACAAAAGTAGGAATCTTCCTGTTCGCCATTACGTCCAGTATGGCCAGGGGTCCCTTTCGATTCTTGTCATGGATGCTGACTGCAATTTCTTACGGATTAAAGCGACTGGAACGCGAAGCTGATCACAGCCGTCCGTACAGTGCCTCACTTTCGGCACCTCCTTCAGCGCTGGGGTACAGGGACGACTTTTATTTACCTTTACTTGGAAGTATAGGTCATTAAACAATAAATTATGCCTAAATCCTACAAAAGATATTATCAGTACCTCAACCATCAAACTCTGGCCAACTTCCATAACTTACACTCACGCCTGTACAATTTGTACAGTCAAGGAAGACGAAACGGACGGGACTTGTAGCACGCGTCAGAACTACATACATAAGTAAAAGTAAAGCTATCCCTGTACCAGGCCGTGAAGGCCCATAGGGTTGTGAGACGTTGAGGCCCCCACATTATCTAGACAATCGCCTCACAGATGGCGGTAAGGTTGTCAGCCTTACGTGCCGGCCGCGCTTTACTCCCCAGGAAAATTATTTTGTTAATTCCTGGTACTCATTTCTGTTAGAGGCTGAGTCGACCCCAGGGCCATAGTGCGGCTGGAAGGGTTGGATCAATTGAAAAAATTCAATGAAAACTAACTACATACATACAATATTTAGTCTTATAAACTGAAGAAAAGAGATCATTTCAGAAACTTGGGCTACGGAGGAAGAATAACATTAAAATGTGTAATTTAAAAAAATTAAGACTGTGAACTAGATCCTGTTAACAGAAGACAGGATCCAGTGACGGCCATTTTTTTCTCTCTTGCAACACAAAAAGTACGAAATTCGAAATTTCATTCATGAAGAAATTAAGAGCAGATTAATTTTGGGTTACGCTTGCTACCACTCAATTTATAAACTTTTATTTTCTTGGCTGCTGTCTAAACAAACAAAAACAAACTCCGTGGCCTGTAACCCGCAAGCGAACTATACCAACTGAGTGACCGCCGCTTGTCGGCGAAGTTAGTGCCAGCTTTAGCGGATAGATTGTGTCGCGCGGTCAGTGCAACGAATCCCCACGGCCGTTAATTTCGGTTTTCTAGATCTGAGCCGCTAATTCCTTGAAACAGCTCCTCAGTTATCCCCACGAGGCTGACTGGACCCCGTTCCAGACCCACTACTTCTCAGAAAATCTGGTAGCGCAGGTAATCGAACCCGGGATCTCTGGATCTGTAGCCAGGAGCTCTGATTACAAGACCACAGAGGCGGTCCTTGGTTGCTGTCTAGGTATACAAGAGATTTCGAACATTAGGGTTGCTGCTTCGAACCCCGCTCGGAGCTATGGTATACACTGTAGTCACGTTGTCCCATGAAGTCATCGGCCGTGTGATGGACACATCCTCCTGCCCAACGTGGCTGATATGTGGCCACCGTATCTACTAATTCCGAACAGACTAGACAGCCTATTCTGTAACAGCTGACGTAGAGGAATGGCTTGGTAATACAACTTTGTAACGACGATCTAATATTCCAAAGAAAGGTACATTTTTCGCTGAGGTTATTGCAGTATCGCGCCACTGTGTCTTATGGGAGGTGCAGGTCTGCATTAGATGTAGGTGAAGGGTTAGCTTCCTTCCCCGACCGCTTTACTCCCGGGGAAACAGTCTCTGGTATTCATTGGATAGAAGATTGGGTGGACATCAGAGCCAGTCTGGATGCTGTGAAGAGGAAAATATTTATCTTTTCCATGCCAGGTACTGAAGTACAATTCTTCGGTGTTACGGCCGTTACCTAGTGACTGCACACATTCTGAGTCATCTAATACTGTTAGAAACTTCAAATCTAGTGGGATGAGGCAGGTGGGCATTTAGAACGAGGAGGGGGTAAAAGGAAAATTTGTCCTTGTGCTTAAATAATTAAGCAATTTAGCACTATCACATAGGGGAGTGAAATGAGAGATTTTATCAGAATTTTTGTGAGGAAACTTGAGGGAAAGAGAACATGTGTAGTAATCAGACTGTGAGTTTATATGCAGAGGACCGAAGTGTTTCTAGGCTGTGTCAAGTTCTGCACGCCCTGGATAACGACATTTTCAGTCGTTTTCATTGGCCATCGACTTAGTTGATATTTGTAGTTACTTAAGCCTCGGCATTCACATGTAGAGACTAAGAAACGTCCTGTGGGAGTCGAACCGGGAACTATTAGCTTCTTCAGAATGCTACTGTTCTGTGTGCTTCAGATGTCGGTTAGGCCCTTGTGGCAGGCCAGTCTGTGAGCGCGTGCTTCTTGTGTGGTCCTTACGTAGCAGACACGAGGCTTCCTGGGTGGTCGTGCGGATGGACGGAATGACAGCTCGGTGCGGAGGGGGGAGCACTCTTTTTTAACTTCGCGCCCACAAACCCTAGGATTTCCGCCATCGTGGGTGGTCTACGGATGCAACCCTTCCCCGCCCCCTTAGGGCCACAGTTGGTCGTAGTGGGGGAAGTGTGACGCTTTGACGGACATACAGAAGGAAATGTGAAAAGAAGAGGTTCTCAGACCGGAGTGAGAGTTAAAATGGGGGGGGGAGAGTTTTGTATAGATGAATTTCTTCCTTCAATATTATGTTCTGACACACCGGTTGGAGGACTAAACTCTGGAACACCATTTCCTGCGTCCTAAGGGAAGAGCTCACAGAGGCAGAAGCCAGTTTCTTTCAACGTTCTTTGCGATTTTCGTAAAATGTTTAATGTTTTACAGAATGTAACATGACAAAGAACCTAGTTAAGCTATTTAAAATGTAAACCAGTTGCAAAGAGTCGGCCGATAGTGCGTTCCGCTTGGCATCACTAGTTTTCTGGCTTCACTCTTCGTGTGATGTCAACTTTTCGGTAGCTGCATCTGCTCCCTTCCTCAAGAAAGGGATACATAATCAGTTCTTTCCTCAGGATAGGGCTGATCGCAGAGCCAGGTCCGTTGATAGGGGTTTGAAGTTTCTGTTGGACCCTAAAGAGTAGGTACTACTCACCTGTAGAACGGAGAAAATCTAGCTGCCGAAACGTGTTCTATTTTAAAACACCAGACAATAGACGGAGTCCAGATAGCTGGCAATAGAATACGTTTGAACGGAAGTCCACGCAGATAAACACCCATCTGCTGCATTTCCTGTTCAGAGCGGTCTGAAATTGGAGAGCAGAAGGGAGAAATAAACGTGGGGGGGGGGTTCAAATAAGGTTTAATGGTTCAAGTCCGCAAGTGAACTATACCGACCGAGCGACCGCCGCTTGTCGGCGAAGTTAGTGGCCACTTTTGCTGACAGAGGGTGTCGCATGGTCAGCGCAACGGATCTCCACTGCCGTTAATTTCGGTTTTCCCGACCGGAGCCGCTATTTCCTTCAAACAGATCCTCAATTATCCTCATGAGGTTGAGTGGACCCCATTCCAGACCCACTACTTCTCACAAAATTTCGCAAGTTGTAACCTTCTGAAAATTCTGGAATCGAACTTGTTTCTTGAATGAGTGAAATTACGACGTAGTGTTGTGCCTTAAAAATATTTATACACATACGTAACCTCAACACTCAACAGAGGTGTGACTCCACTCCCTCTTACGACTTCATGGCGTGATGTGTGATTGATTGATTAATTAATTAATTAAGTCGTATACTACACGAAAGTATAAGGTCTGGTGGTTGTGGTTGAAAATTCTGGATTATTTGTAAAAAGAAAAAAGTAAAAGTATCCCTATAACAGGCCGTGGAGGCCCACAGGGTTGTGAGATGTTGAGGTTCCCGCATTTTCTAGACAATCGGCTCACAGATAGCGGCATGATTGCCAGCCCTACGCGCCGGCCGCCCTTTACCCCCAAGAATATTCCTGGTACCCATTTCTGATAGAGGTTGAATCGACCCCAGGGCCACAGTGCGGCTGGAAGGATTACGTAAACTGAAAAAATTCACCTCATCGGGATTCGATCCCGCGACCAACCGGCTTGTAGCATAGTGTCTCAACCAACTACGCCACTGCGTGCCCCTGGATTATTTGTATCTTTATTTCATTTATTTTAATCTTGTACGTCGGTAGCTTCCTTTTGCACGTGAGATTCGGCATTGCTCCTACCTACTGGTTGCCGAAAAGTGATACCGTATTTACGCGTGCGTGTATAGGCCGCAGCACAATTTTCAGACAGAAATTATAGGAAAAATAATTTTCTTGGAATATTATTTCAGGAGTAGAACACTCTGTATTACTAATTATGACTATAATTTTTTTTTAATGAAGTGCGATTTCGAATAATTCGAATATAAGCCGCACCCCAGTTTTCCTCTTGAATTTTTGGCAAAAAATGTGCGGCCTATACATGCGTAAATACGGTATTTAGCATAAAGACATCTTCCGAACTGCTACTGAATTTCAACGGCTTTAAGTTCGGTAAAAGGATTGATTTTGGGGGGGGGGGTCTCAGATTTTTACACTCATACCAAGGGAGCCCCGGAGTAATACGATTTGTGAACCACTGCCTGAAACAATGAGATGAAGGGCCATGGTGAGAAGACAGCCAGGGAAGGAATCAGTACCACACAGATAGGAATGGACCTAGACAAACAAACAAACGAAAAGGTTTGGTGTAACGAACTGGAAGGTGCTGTCCCTACTGACGATAAAAGGGCTAAGCAAAATCGCGATTATCCTTAGAATATACAGCACAAAAATCACAGCGAGGTGACGTCATTCTAGTCAACTATTTTGCTGTCCCATAAAAATAGTTGCACTGTTACAATTAAGAAATTATTTATAATCGGTAACAATAATCCCCGCCTTCAAGACATAAACACAGGACTACAGCTACCTCCACGTCGCCAGGTTCCTCTGGAAGTTGTTCCTCAGCTGGTCATTAGTTTCTCTGCTATAATATGTTTAATTTTCGTATTAACATAACTCTTCTCTTGGACCTTGTCTTCGGCCTACACTCTCACGCCATATTTATCTAAGATCCATTTTAATATTATTCTCCCATTTACGGTCAGATACCTCAAGCAGTCTCTACCTTTGCGCCTCCAGTTGTCATTTAAACTGCATATTTGGGTATAACATTTAATTATACTGTTCATCGCTGTTCCGTTTGTATAGAGGTTCCACCAGATGGCAGGTCCGCTGCACACGGGAAGGATGGATTTGAGACTGTAAATAGAAAATAACAGGCTAGTGCACGCTTAGGGTGACGTCACTGTGCTCTATACATTTTGGTAAAGCGCTCTAAACCAGAGTTTCTCAAAGGCCGGGCCCTGGCATCAATTATACCAGGCCCTCGTTTTACAGAACAAATAATTTACCGCGCGCGGTCTCACTGCTCTAGAGCGAATGAATAAGAACTGCGAGAGCGACAGGCAGCAGAAGATACGCCTAACTTTCGATTGGTTTTGTCATCACAGTATTGAAGGGTTTATGCAAATATTAAGTACGTAAGTACTGGAGCCACGCTGTAGCGTCGTTGGCCGAGGCACTACGCTACAAGCCGGGAGGTCGCTGGTTCGAGTCCCGATGCGGTGGATTTTCTCAATTTATTTAATCCTTCCAGCCGCACTATGGCCCTGGGGTCGACTTAGCCTCTAACAGAAGTGAGTACCAGGAATTAATTATATAATTCTCCTGGGGAGTAAAGCGCGGCCGCGCGTAAGGCTGACAACCTCACAGCCATCTGTGAGCCGATTGTCTAGAGAAAATGTGGAAGCCTCGACGTCTCAAAACCTTATGGGCCTTCATGGACTGTCACACGATACATTTACCTTTATCTTTACGTAGGTTACTTAGTTGGATAAGGTAAGGTTAGGGGAGTGATTAACAGTAGAATTGGATGTTGCGTGTTTCAACAGCTGTTATGTATTGTAATATTATTTTCATTGTTATTATAGTTATTAATATAAGCGGCTTGCTGTTGCCAAACACTAAAGAAGGAAGTGAACTGAACTCTTATTGGTTTATTTAACGACGCTTGAAATCATTCAGTTTATATCGTCTAATGACAAACTAATTACCGAAGAATGAACAAACGGTATATTGAAAGACGCGGTTATGACCCATTTTGAGATGAGGTACGGACATCCTCCAGGAACCGGAGGACCTGGGGCAGCCAGGAAAGTCCTCAGTTAGCGTAGCCAGAAACTGAGGCAAGGTTTTAAGCCAAGACCTCGGAAACAACAAGCAGGAATGCGACCCATCCAGCAGCCAGCTTTGTTGATGGCATCTTACGCATTCACCTACTAGAGGCCCATCTGGCTCTGTTAATAAAACTTAGCAACTTTTGTTAAATTCGGCATAAGAGATCCTTGCATAATTTCTGCACCAACTTAGGGTTTTGGCAATACTGACCGATCACAGAGTCTAGGTGAAAAGAGGCACAACTATCCCTGTAACAGGCCGTGAAGGCCCATACGGTTGTGAGACGTCGAGGTTCCCACATTATCCAGGCAATCGGCTCACAAATGGCCGTAAGTTTGTCAGCCTTACGCGCCGGCTGCCCTTTACCTCCCAGGAAGATTCCTGGTACTCATTTCTGTTAGAGGCTGAGTCGCCTACAGGACCTTTGTGCGGTTGGATGAATTAGGTCAATAGAAAAAAAAATCATTACCTCATCGAGATACGAACCGGAGACCTTCCGGCTAGTAGCTTTTTTTTTTAAATTCACTTAGTGGGGGGTGGAGTCCAACTGGGTCCACTCTGCAGGGAGGTCACTGATTGGCCTATTGTAGCCTGCCCGGGTGATTATGATGATGGAGAATTTGGTGGAATGAAGATTGGCAGGGGAAGTACTCGGAGAAAACCTGCCCCAGCGCCACTTTGTTCACCACAAATCCCACTTGACCAGACCCGGGATCGAACCCGGGCCGCCGCGGTGGGAAACCAGCGACTAACGGCTTCAGCTTATGGGGAGGCCTTCGGCTTGTAGCTTAGCGCCTGAACCAACTACGCTACCGCATGCCCCCTAAACCCTTACTCAAATTTGACGAAATTAGGCATGTAACGTCTTTGTATTACATTATTCTACCGTACAGATTATTAACCGTGTTTGGCGGTCACAAATGAACTTCCCAAGTATGGCAGAAACATACTGACACTCTGTTCTGCTGAAATGCCGTTCACAAACCGGCCGCAAGCAAGCTTAATGAGCTGAAAGGAATTCAGTTGGGAACTGTACTAAGTGCATTCCAACCAATCTTGTTGACGTTACGTTACTTTACTAATATCCATCGTTTGAATAGTACATGTTGGTATCTCAAATTACATGGAGTATTTAGAATTTCAAATTCTAGCCTCTGTGGTCTAGTGATTACAGTTCCTGGTCGCAGATCCAGAAGTTCCGGGTTCGATTCCCGTCGCTGCCAGATTTTCTGAGAAGTAGTTGGTCTGGAACGGGGTCCACTCATTCTCGTGAGGATAACTGAGGAGCTATTTCAAGGAAATAGCGGTTCCGGTCTAGAAAACTGAAATTAACGGCCGTGAGGATCCGTTGCGCTGACCACGCGAGACCCTCTATCCGCAGAAGTTGGCACTAACTTCGCCGACAAGCGACGGTCGCTCGGTCGGTATAGTTCGTTTGCGGACTACAGGCCATGGAGTTTGTTTTTTGTAGCGAAATTCAGAATCTAGCGACAGCTTTGAGTAAAATTCTCACATGTCAGATTACATGAGAAACCGTTCGTGACTCTCCAGGAGTTCATGCGGACAGACAATATGGTGGAATGAACGGGTGCACGTTGAAGCGAACCACACCAATCAGTTTCGTCACAAATGACACTTCCTAAGTATCTGAATCAGATGTTCACTATATCCAAAAATGTTAGATCGCACACTTCTTAAAGTATGTTGGTTAATACATCAACGACCTGCTTTAACATTAAAATTGCTGTACTTTTCCTATAGAAGGTATTACTTATGTGTTTGACATTATTCTCAGAATAAACAGCGATTGTTTTCCTGAACTGCATTAGGAAGCTGGCCTTTGTAGTGGAGAAACTTCGTGTTTCTTGTGCGATAAAACTGAAACAGTCGGATCAGATTACAGCCCTGATTCCCTTCGGAGCTCGAAAGCAAACCCAGGTCTACAGGTCAGAAGGTCAGCAACGGACTACTGCTCCGCTTTGCTCTCGCGTCTCGAAGGGGAACTAGGCGTGGTGTTCCAAGTCATGAACAAAATTTTGCGCAGAAATCAGATAAAGATAGATTTGAATTTCAACATATTTATATGGTAAGATAAAAGGTGAGTTGTCCATGTACTTAATTAATTAAGCACTACGCCATGAAGGCGTATGGGGGAGTGGATGTATAGACTCACACTTTCTTGACCTCGGGACTAGCTGGAAGTGAGCAGTCAACTTCACGCACTGCCGCTTTTACCCCTTCCCCCCTTACCCACTGGATAAGAGGCTGGGTAAATCCCATCGCCAGTCTGAACGACGTGGAGAATGGAAAATTCATCCTACCGGGACTCGAACTCCGACCCCTCGGCCCATTCATGTGGTACGAAGAAAAGTTAAATTCGCTCATCAATGATGAGCACGGATTTCGTATATGAAATCACTGAAATAATGCAAAGGCATGATTTTCTTACTGCGTAATTATTTCATGAAGCTTTCGCAAAAACATTTAAGTAGAGCGACCGCCGCTTGTCGGCGAAGTTAGTGCCAAATTTAGCGGATAGAGGGTGTCATGTGGTCGGCGCAACGAATCCCCACGGCAGTTAATATCGGTTTTCTAGACCGAAGCCGCTATTTCCTTCAAACAGCTCCTCAATTATCATGACGAGGCTGAGTGGACCCCGTTCCAGACCCACTACTTCTCAGGAAATCTGGTAGCGCCGGGAATCGAACCCGGACCTCTGGATCTGTAGCCAGGAACTCTGGCCACTAGACCACAGGGGCGGTCTATCCGACAGGCCTAAGGAGTTTCAAATTGCCTCGTAATCATCCCTACAAGTCTGAATGACAGTAATATAAATGGCGCCTTGCATCAACAGTCAGGAAGTGGCTGACGTGATCACGTTTGCAATTCGTAGCGAGGTATACGGGTTTCGAACAGAATAACAAAGGCTTCATTACATACGCACCAATATGACTGCTCGCAGCCGCTACACTGGCAACAGAAATTCGTTAAATAATCACTGAAAACCTAGGAAAGTATAAAACAGCACACAAGCACAGGATTCCAAGAAATATGAACCCACTCAGTTCACAGGAAAACAATTTTAGAGAACCGTAAAATAGTTTTAAACGATAATCGCCAGTGTCAATTTCTCCAGCCTTTTCATGTGTCATCCTTTCCTGAAGCTGGAGATATTAAGGCGCTGTAAAATCTGAAACAGAAATAATAAAACCTGTTTTAAAATGTTATACTATGTCTTTAACTCTTCATGAGAATTCTTGGAAATATATTTATCATTATTTCCCTTGTTGCTCTTAGAACACAAATTTGTTTTCAAACCGCAAACATTTATCGGTTATAAACTGTAATACTGGGTTTTCAAATCCTGACAAGTTTTCGTCAGTCTCTCTAAAATGAAATAAACAGTTCTGCAGGGAACCTCGCTAGAGAAGGCAAGGCTTTTAGGAGGAAGGTGTCAGAGCTTCATCCCTACCAGTAATTGCATACGTACAACAACTGTTCCACACAAACTGTGTTTGCATATACTATACAACTTCTCAGCATTTTATATTTGCCAATGGTTTACTGATGTGTAAACGGAAAGAGTCTTACCTGTTGCGATGTTGAATTATCCTTCCGAATTACTTAATAAACCTGAATATAGACTACAAACAGTTGGACCGATTATGTGAGAAATGAAGAAGTGTTAATTGAGTCAGTGAGCAGAGGAATATCCTACACGAAATAAGAAAACGGAAGGCTAATTGGATTGGTCATGTTTTACGCAGAAACTGCCTTCTAAAAGAAGTTATTGAAGGAAAGATAGAGGGGCGGATAGAAGTGACAAGAAGACGAGGAAGAAAACGTAAGAAGATGCTGGATGACCTTGGGGACGGAAGAGGATACTGTCATTTGAAGGAGAAAGCTCTAGATCGCATTAAATGGAGGAATTGTTTTGGAAGAGACTGTGGACCTGTCGTCTTGACAGATTACTGATGATGATGATAGGCTACAAAGCTGGTCACGGTAGCCGAGCGTTCTAAGGCATGAACTGTCTTCGCTCGTTCGGAAGTCGGGATCGTGGGTTCGAATCCCACACAAGGCACGGATGTTTGCTGTGTGTATTCGTTTATTCTGTGTTTAGGTAGCGGTCTTGCGGTGAGCTGATCACTCATCCAAGGAGTCCTACCGTCTGTAAAATGATCATGAAACTGAGAAATCAGCCCTATGCTGCAAAGTGGGAGCGAGAGGACAGGAAAATAGGCTACAAAACAATCCTGAAAATGCATGCACACATAATTCACCTATTTCCGTAACATTAGCGTACAGGCATTATTAGCTCATTATTATGAGATATAGCCATGTCCAGAATGCCGACCATCAGATGTTAACAAGGCCACGCTAATGGAATGACTCACTTGAGGGAACATGCTGTTAGTCACATAACCACACAAGCCTCAGCATCTTCTAGCATACTTATTGTTCCTGAGCGTGTCCATACGTAAGAGTGCAGGAGATCGGGGCTGTTCCGTATCTCCACATGCTTTGTCAATGTCCAATGGGGACACACATTTCTAGAGACATTATGTTTATCACAGAGCACTGAATGGTGCTAGTATTTTTCCCACTGTATCAACTCGCACTGCTGCCATGTTTCAATAGTTACTGACGAAAGCAAATCCCTTGTGCTTAATTAAGCACCACCCATAAACACGTATGGCTGAGTGATTATATAGCTATAAAAGCAAAACAGTAAAAGCAAACGTCACCCTGTAACGGGCAGTGGAGGCCCATAGGGTTGTGAGGTTGAGGTTCCCACATTTTCCGGACAGTCGGCTCATAGATGGCGACAAGGTTGTCAGCCTTACGCACCGACCGACCTTTACCCCCCAAAAATATTCCTGGTGCTCATTTCTGTTAGAGGGTGAGTCGACTCCAGCCATAGTGCGGCTGGAAGGGTTGGGTCAATTGATAAAATACACCTCATCGGGATTCGATCCCGCGACCTTCCGGCTTGTAGCATAGTGCCTCAACTAACTACGCTACCGCGTGAGTATATAGTTATACGGATCTTTATTTCGGCAATGGATGAGAGTGGTCATCTTCAAAACCTGGTCACTTTACGCATGGGTAAAGACCCCTCGTTACCCAGTGAATATGATTCTCTGTGGGCCTCAGAACTAAAGGAAAAATCTCTTATTCCTGCAGGAATAGAACCCGTGTTCTTTACTTTCAATCCATGAACATAACGGTCCATACAGTTAATGACATGGGTTTAAAATGCATGATAGGGTGTTCAGTAATTTTATGTAACTTCTGATGAAGAGTTTTGGGGGAACGTAAGTTTCGGGTTGAGCCCTCTTCATGTTTACGTCTAGCAGCATAGACAATTGAAAGTCTTCTGCCTTCTGTTCAGGGCTTCAAATATAAATCTAACGCATAAGCAAAATGTAAAATTATACACATTTTATTGAGTGTATGCACTTTTTTCAGACAGTACCGAAGCTGCCAGATTAAATGAGCAGATTCAAGCAATGTTGGCTCAGTTCACACCGGCCACCCCCCCATCATGCTTTAACTGCTCCAAACCAGCCAACTTATATCACATTCCTTTCCGGATTTCGCACCAAATTTCTCCGCCTCCCGAGCTCTATCTGTATCACAGGCAAAAATGCAAACTGGGGACTCTTATCAAACAATTCTAATGCAATATTTTCTTGCCACACGACCTGCAGAATCCGCAATAAATGTATATGTTCAATAAGTACTGGCTCGTGACATAACTCATATACACGTTTATTTCTGTTCATGTAGGTATCATTTTAATTCTTGTATTGGGAATGAAATACAGTATTTGAAGTAAAAATTGTTATTATGACTTCAAGGAAGTGCAATTTATATATACAGCTTGGCTCGAATTTAATCTAAATTCATTTCTTAAAGAAACAACTCATCCAACTAAATATCTGCAAATGACATACAATTTCAGAAATATATTTTGACGATTTTGACTATAATGATTATGGATTTAACGAAATACACTGCGTCATCTGAGCAGTAATGTAACTGTACCTGTAAGCGGCCTCCGTAGTCTAGGGGTAACGTGGGTCCCGTGTCGTAGCTTTACGGCACGTAAAAGGACCTCATGTCCCAAGGGGACCACTGAGCCAAATTCAGGACATTTCCNACTACTGTGTCAACATTTGTTCTTATTGGTTGTTGGTGGTATCGCTACATGTTTCGACCATTTTCTTGGGTCATCTTCAGCCGTATACGAATATTATTTATCTTCTGAATTGCGTCATTAATCAATATGAATTCATATTGTGTCTGTACGATTATTCTACACCGACAATTATATCTGAATTTAATTTTTTAACAAAGATCATATTTAAAATACATGTATTGCAGCTGCTCGAACAAACTGCTAAACAAGAGAACGGCTGTATGGATAATATGGCGTTCATACGAAGGCTCACTCTTAGTTGCATGTAAAACATGAGGGCATTCTTCGAAGACGTGCAAGAACCGCTGGTGTTCCAAACCTTCTATGCCATGCTTGTTTTTAAACATACATTCAGTGCTCACATTAGGAAATAACATATGCAGCTCGAAGTCTTAATTTATTTTTGTTATTCCCCCTCCTTCCACGTTCCTCTTTACTCTCGTACTAATGGGTGGAAAGCACTGAAGGACATCAGCCGTCCTCGTGTTTGTCGGCGTGGTGTGTTATTACACACGTAGTAATTACTTTATCTCGCTCCTGGTCGTATGAGAAGATATCCACTGACTCGTGTCCATGGTGGATATCCCGTCAGCCCCCAGAGTCACTGTTACATGCATTACTGGGGACCTAAACCTCGAATTTATAGATAATAGAAGTCTTATACAGAATGTAAACATTTCAAGCACTTTCAGCTCAGGAACTAAAACAGATATGAAGTTAGTATTTTCACTGTAATAGTAATGACACAATTTCTTTATTAAAACCGTCACAACACAACTATATTAATATTTCTTTATTAAAACCATCACAACACAATTATATTAATATTTCTTTATTAAAACCATCACAACAAAAATATATTGATATGAAGTTAGTATTTTCACTGTAATCGTAATGACACAATTTCTTTATTAAAAACGTTACAACACAATTATATTAATATTTCTTTATTAAAACCATCACAACAAAAATATATTGATATGAAGTTAGTATTTTCACTGTAATCGTAATGACACAATTTCTTTATTAAAAACGTTACAACACAATTATATTAATATTTCTTTATTAAAACCGTCACAACACAACTATATTAATATTTCTTTATTAAAACCATCACAACACAACTATATTGATATGAAGTTAGTATTTTCACTGTAATCGTAATGACACAATTTCTTTATTAAAAACGTTACAACACAATTATATTAATATTTCTTTATTAAAACCGTCACAACACAACTATATTAATATAGTTGTGTTGTGACGGTTTTAATAAAGAAATTGTATATTATAACACAACAGGATGCATGAAATGAAAATCGTAATGACACAAGCTGCTCACGCATCCCAGCTGTAGTTAAGGGACTGCAGCTTCACTACGTGTTCTGAGCAGTCAGTAAAATGTCTACCGTGAAACTCTAGCATTCCTTTTGGTAAACTCTGTGTACGAACACTTTAAATAAGGAATTTATTCTCAATAATATACAAAAATTTAGTTCGTACCTCACAGGAAAAGCATTACAAGGTGTGTCCCAAAAGTCATGAAATATATTTCTTTCCCNCTACTGGTCGGAGCGCGCTGGAAGCGGTTGGGTTGGGGCGGGGGGTGGCCTTTAGCTTCACAGCGCGCCCAAGGTCAGTCTGCTCGAGCATCGGAGGCGTCAGTATCGCTGATTTAGTGCACCTGTGAAAAAAATGTGTAGAAGCTCATGGACAGTACTTTGAAGAATATTAACACTTTGTACCGATATCATCAATAATTAAAAAAAAAAAAGAATATATATATATATTTCATGACTTTTGGGACACACCTTGTACATCAGTCACAAATACCTAGCAGTGGACGCTGTTTAGGGAACTCCCACGCAGTGGCGGGTCAGAGCTCCACCGTATCCCTGTGAGTAGGAGGCGACGAAAAGAGAACGCAGTGTCTGAGGGGTATAACTGGGTCGCCCTGTTCCTGGGCGATATAAATACGGGGACCTGGCCTTCTAGGTGTGGGGAGTCTCAAACCTGAGACTACCTGTCGCTAGATTCTAAATTTGACTATAAGAAACAAACTCCATGGCTTGCAGTCCGCAAGCGAACTATACCGACCGAGCGACCGCCGCGTGTCGGCGAAGTTAGTGCCAAATTTATGGGATAGAGTGTGTCACGTAGTCAGAGCAACGAATCCCCATGGCTGTTATTTTCGGCTTTCTAGACCGGAGCCGCTATTTCCTTGAAATAGCTCCTCAATTATCCTCACGAGGCTGAGTGGGCCCCGTTCCAGACCCACTACTTCTCAGAAAATCTGGTAGCGCCCCGGAATCGAACACGGTCCTCTGGATCTATAGCCAAGAACTCTGACCACTAGACCACTGAGGCGGTCCATCGTGTTCATCATATCTTCGATATTTAAACAATGGACTTCATTTTGACCTAGCACATGGCTGGAAACGACGCAAGGGAGTCAGTCTGGATGTCTTATATGACTTCCACTTATAGAAGCAGCTTCCTAATTCCAAGGAGTAATCTCCTTAAGAAAGTGCATTACTTGGCTGGCAAATAAGTAACACGCCTATCTTGAGTCCCTTCAATACAGTCCACACTCTTGTGCACTGCTTTTTGTATTCTCCCACCTGCGCTTTGAGTTCCCAAGTGGTCTGCTCATGCACCCTCATCCTCTTCAACTGAATCAGAAATAAAATTGCGTAACTCTGTTCACCTTCCCGCTGCACACTCGCTCCCAGAGGGGCAGATACATCTCTATATGGCCCTCTGCCAAACAACGAGCCTGTAGCAGTGGCCACGCCGTCTAAGGCATGGGTGCCTGTGTGTGCAGGTAGCGGCTTTGCTATTGGCTGATCCCCCGTCCAAAGAGTTTTACCGACTGTATGTAGATTAAGAAACTGAAGAAGCAAGCAAGGTCCAACAAAGGGCTGTAAAGCAATAGACAGGCAGGCAGATAGAGAGATAAAGGGCTTTCCTGAATGGATATTTTTCAGTAGTGAACTGATTGAGTCCAAGTATTTTAAAATTAGTATTTTGTTAGTTCCTTCTTTCTATTTCTAATGTGACTGTATTTTGTTTCTGACTCCGAAACGCGTACATCCGGGCGCAACGAGTAAATGTTGATGCTATTAAGAATAAAACTGCGCTTCTTGAAGACCAAGTTGGGATATTATTCACAGAACTGTGGGACGTTTCATACTTTCACAGGCCCACTCTGACGTGCGAATTTAAGATGCCAGAAAAAGCAAGGGGGTGTGGTTAACCCTACTCAGTCCCTGTTTGTGACATCCGACATTTACTTTGAAGGTTCTAAAATATAGAAACTGCTCTTAATTACATGTATTGATTAATTGCCATTGTGTTTTTTCCTTTGGCGCTACAGCCCCAAATTGGGCTCTGGCCTACCCCCATGAAACATTCGGTAGGCCTCCTTGGGCGGGTGATCGGCTCGTCGTAAGGTCTCTACCTGTACACAAACACAGAAGAACGCACATACACACAAACACTAAACATCCATGCTCTGAGTGGGATTCGAACCCACGATCCGCGTTTCCGTGAGAGCGAAAACAGTGCATGCCTTAGACAACTCGGCTACCGTGAGCGGAGCATTGTGTTTTCATTCATTCATCAGTAATCTGTCAGACGACAGGTCCACAGTCTCTTCCAAAACAGTTCCTCCACTTAATGCGATCTTCTGTTTTTGGAAAGAGACTATCCAGGAAAAGTGATAATGTGGTAGTTTTTCCATTTGCTTTCCACATCGCAGTACAGCAGCCGTTCAAACCACTCTGGTCACGCCTGTTGCTATACGAACTTGAACCATCTCGAGCATCATTTGCTCTGTGCTTCAAGTCGCTGCTGATGACGCTGCTTCCGGCATCAGTTTTTGGTGTCTCTCTTCGTCTGATGCCTACCCTTTGACCTGTCCAGCAAGGGAGGCCCTGCCAGTAGCTACGCTACCGCTGGTATAGCTCTCAGGGTCCTTGGCATACTCAAACCCCCTCACCACGATAAGGACACCAACGAGACACCAACGAGGGGGTTGTGTTTTATGGTTGTAAAATATTAATTCCATAATATTTGAAAAGAATACGAAATTAAATTTCTTCTACCAAAAACAAGGGTCTGAGGAAAATATATGAATACAGGAGAATTGGAATGCAAGCGTTACGTAGCTACCTCTCTCCTGTTGTCACGCTGAGGAAAGTGAGGAAACCAGCGAGAAATGTAGTTGGTGGGGAACTTGGAAAATGACCACTTGAAAGACGGAGACAGAGAAGCAAGGGTAATATTAAAATGTCTTCATATGATGGGTTACGAATTACATTCATCTTGAGAAGAACAGAGTCCAGTGAAGACTTTTCATTTCTGTGGCGCTAAACCTTCTGTTTCTACGGATAGAAAACTGGCTTAAAGAGACTAGTGATATAATTAGTGCTTTGAAACATGTCCGACATTTCCAGAATACATACATGACCGTCAAGTAGTATTATTATAAAATGTAACCTCATATTCTGACTCTACATAACCTGAGCTATTAAAAGCGCCGTTAAACGAATAATAAAGTTATTAACGATCATATAATTGTACGTTCCAAAACGCGTGATTAAAAAAAGAACAATAACAGATACATAGCTTAAGGCAGCTTCAGAAGCCCTGTAAACCAGGCTGCAACACTAAGGGTAAGTAAAAGGTAAAGCTATCCCTGTAACAGGCCATGGAGGCCCATAGGGTTGTGAGACGTCGAGGCTCCCACATTTTCTAGACAATTGGCTCACAGATGGCGGTAAGGTTGTCAGCCTTATGCGCCGGCCCAAGAATATTCCTGACACTCATTTCTGTTAGAGGCAGAGTCGACTCCAGGGTCATAGTGCGACTGGAATGTTTAGGTAAATTGAAAAAAATCCCCTCATCCGGACGCGAACCCGCGACCTTCCGGCTTGTAACCTAGTGCCTCAACCAAATACGCTACCGCGTGCCCCTAAGCTACAACACTGCAACCAAAAACTGCAACAGGCGCATGACGGAATGATGAACTTGGGCTGGAGGGGGACTCATAGTTTCTGAATTACTGATAAATGTCAGGAAACTTGTTTCAATTGAAATTCTCTGACCATGGATTGAGAATCTGTGCCACGGAATATAGCTTTTTCATCACTACGAAACATGTTATCTACGAGAATTTAATGATAATGATGAAGTGCTTTCAGAATCAAATGATTTATGGCGGCCTTCATCGTAGTTTCATAGAATTCTCTATGGGCAGGTTTCAAATTTGAGGAACTATGAAATTCACAGAAGCATGGTCCCGCAGATTTGGCAATCTTCAGAATTACAGGTTACAGCGCAGCAACCGTCACATTGTGCGGTGGCGTGTGGTCCTTGCGCAAAAACGGTGGAACAAAATACAACATTTTTGCTTACTTTTAAATCAGGGAAGATAACATTCAGTCGAGTTCTACATACTTACACGCTGATGAATCGCCAAGTTTACGTAATGGATCAATTGTTACAACACTCTGTACTACAACCGCCAGCGGCGTTATTCAGGTGCTGTCAATTTTATTGTCTTTCTTTGTTGAGGGCGATCAAGAGCGTAGTCCTGAGGAGAAAACTGTAACACAGCTGAGAGAATCGCTTCATACTTTGCAATCTTCATCTAACACTGTTAAAGTAGCCGAATTAAAATGTGCGAAAGAAGTGGAGCGCTTAGCACTCATGAGGAAGCAGAGAAATGTTTGGGCTTCTAATAAGTAACCGGAATAATTAATGGAAAGCGACCACTTGGGAGACCAAGGCACAGAATAGAAAATAATAGTAAAATGGATTTGAAAGATGAGTATTTGTATGTGATTCGGATTCATATGGCTCAGGGCGTGGTCGTGTGGTCTGCTCATGTGAACAAGATAATTAACTATGTAAGATTTGAGGCTTTCACGGCGGTGACTATGAAGAAAGCAGTCTTCTGGGATTTGGCACCGTGTATATGTGGTGTTAACCGACGTTTCGGAGGATCGTATCGCCTCCATCTTCAGGGTAGAAGGAAAAATATAAGAAATCCCGGTTCTCACGGTCTCTTCGCTTGCGGATTTCTTATATTTTTCCTTCTACCCTGAAGATGGAGGCGATACGATCCTCCGAAACGTCGGTTAACACCACATATACACGGTGCCAAATCCCAGA
>NW_019743681.1:259440-272733 GCF_002891405.2 Cryptotermes secundus
GCCACTTTGTCCACCACAAATCCCACTTGACCAGACCCGGGCTCGAACCCGAGCCGCCGCGGTGGGAAGCCAGCGACTAACCGCTACGGCGCGGCTATTGAGTCAGTTACTACAATCTTCTATGTCTTGTTTCTTCCTCATAGAACAAACATGACAAGAAACAGAACAAAAGTCGACAGATTCACAAAAATCCATGTTTTCTGCTAGAGAGTATGTGTAGTGCCCTCGTACGTAGTGGGGGGGATTGCGTCGTCATATGATCCTCAGAGCTATGCCGGCGGTAGTGTAGCTGCTGGTAGGGCCTCCCACGCCAGACAGGTCAAAGCGATAATCCAGACAAAAAGTGATACCCTAGTTCTCCAGGCTGGGAGTTGGGCGTAAGGTTGACAATTCATTCCGTCCCATAAAAATCCTTAATTATTGAGAAAATTTTAAAAATTGCAGCCGGACGGAAACAACGTAACTTTAGACGAAAGTCACAGGACTGGGACCAATGGTGAGCAATCGTAAAAAAGGCTCATGGACTGTAGCGCCCGCATAAGAAGAAACGCGTGTAGTTTATTTACTATTCTCGAGAAGGCAACGCATTATCAAATTGTCGATCCTCTAGCCTGAGACTTTCTCCCTGACCCAGCAATTCGCTATTTACAGAGTAAAGAAGTTAGTCTTCCTGTCGATACCCCAAAACTAGCTACGAGACGATGACTGGACTCTAATCGTTTTAATGCGTAGGCATATCTTAACATCTTGATGATATCAGCCATCGTGCCATCAAATTCTACCTACTGTCCGTTACCTAGTAGAAGACCTCAAGGCCGGATTTACTGTTGTGGGAGCCCCGTGGCAATCAAAATGTGCAGGTCTGTTCAGCAATAGCTCCCCAATTATCCTCACGAGGCTGAGTGAACCCAGTTCCAGACCCACTACTTCTCAGAGAACCTGGTAGCGCCGGGAATCTGTAGCCAGGAACTCTGGCCACTAGACCACAGAGGCCTTTGAATGATATCTGCAAGGAGAATACAGCGCCGTGTAGTCCGGTGAAATTCAGCCGACATGTCAGATGAATATACTGCCGTCAATTTCAGGGCCGAAGATACGAGCAGTAGGTTTAGTGCCTGATTCATCCACCCTGAAGAAGGAGGCGATGTTCATCCAGCTACACCACGTTGCATCTCCGAAGCTAGAACTCACCGTAGCCACCGGTGTCAGAACTTCAGGTCCTGAGAATTACGAATTCTGGAGGAAATGAAGGTAGAATTAATGGCGCATTTCATAATATTATCTGTCCAAAGAAGGAAAAAACATGAAGAAGAGGTCAGATGGCACATCTCGACTAATTCGGTTATACAAACAATCAAAAAACGTTTTTCACTTCATTTGTGGTTCATTTAAGGCTGTGTTTCTCAACCGCCGGGCCGCGGCCCGGTACCTGGGCCCTCAACGGTTGAGACCCACTGCTTTGAGACAGTGTCAGTATACCTAACTGTATATGTGTGAATCACAGTGAATAATTAATTTGGATGGATGAATTCGAGGGAGGCCTAACTGAAAGCACCTACCACAAATTTCTCTAGGACTAAGAAAATTTTAGCTCAGGCAGTTAGTAGCCGGCTTCCCACCGCGGCGGCCCAGGTTCTAGCCCAGGTGAGATCAAGTGGGATTTGTGGTGGACGAATGGCACTGGGGCAGGTTTTCTGAGTACTTTGGTTTCCCCTGCCAATTGTCATTCCACCGACTGCTCCACACTCACCATCTACCATCTGGGGCTGGTACAAGAGGCCAGTTAGTGGCTGACGTACCAAGTGGACTCAGTCTCAACCCCCCCCCCCAGAAACTATGAAAACAAACTACAAGATGTTCCTGTTTGAATAGCGCATGTCCAGAAGCTCAAAGAAGCCCACAGTAAAGCCTGACTTAGACCTATATAGTCAGTGCGCAGAGGCGGCTACGGTACTAGGCGTCTAGCGAGTTAAATCAGGAACCTTCATAACAGAGGCATGAGTACTAACAACTGTGTCATGGAATTGGCACGAATATTCTCTGTACGTCCCTTGCACGAAGGCAAAGTTGAGTGGCAAAAGGGAGGGCGTGCTCACCTACCTGTCGGTGTATTTATGTCCGGAACTACGCAACGGATTTCAACGACAATTATTATCTCCTTTAACGTGTCGCACGAATTATTTTTTATACGCGCCGTTAATTTGAACTTATATTAACTCAGTGACTCATGAAGCTGAGCCCTTCTTGGGAAGCCGCCAACTCTGCAATCAGTCAAGAACTTCCCAGCATTTTATGGAACTCGAAGGTTCATCGCCGTCTTTACAAGAGCCCTTCACTGGTCCCTATCCTGAGCCAGATCAATCCAATCCATACCATCCCATCTCTCCAAGATCTAGTTTAATACTGTACACCTAGGTGTTGGACTTCCCAGTGGTCTCTTTCCTTCTGGCTTTCACAACAATATCCTATATGCATTCATCTCCCCATTCGTGCCACATATCCTGCCCATCTCATCCTCCATGACTTGATCATTCTAATTATACTTGGAGAAGAGTACAAGTTATGAAGCTCCTCATTATGCAGTTTTCTCCAACGAGCTTACACTACGCAGAGGTCACATTTAATTTAATACAAATTTTGAAACAAGCGCCTCGTCTGGCAAACTAAATGAAGTAAGAGAGATTCCAGGTACGCAGGGCGGTGTCTGTCTCTACCAATGTTCCCGCGTTGGGCTTACATTGCTTATTGCGCAGTTGTGTCTCTTACTCTTAGATCCTGTAGATGGAGGCAGTAGGTTCTTCCGAAACATCCGAAAACTTATACCAGACTGCAAGGCGTCACATCTCAGTAGTTAGTATTCTACTCCACATAAATAAGATTTCAAGGATATCAGTTTTAAGATCTGAAACCTTAGTTTCATTTGTTTTTAATATCTCAGTAATCAATGAATTAGCCTAATTAACCAACGGAGTAACTCGCGGGAGAAGGGTCCATCTTGAGAAGCCAACAGTCGCTCAGCTGCTCAATATTTTCCGAACATTTTATAGTACCTGAAGACTCAATGTCCAGGGCCCGGACTATGATGACATGTCATCTTTTTTTCCTTGTATCCTATGCGATGCTCTTAAATATATAAATCTCGGATGTGAGCTGCTGGTTACATAAATGTAAATTTTATAGGTATTTTTTGTCATTTTATGACATTTTTAGGTTTAAGGTCTTTTTTTTTCATTTTGGGGGTAATTTTTTGGTAAATTTTTGGACTTTTAAGGGTATTTGTCATTTTTGGCCATTTTAGGGAATTTTTCTTCATATTTTTTCTGAAATGTGAATAACATGGAAGAGAAATGTTCTTTCTTTTCTCCTTTAGGTCATTTTTCGGGATTTTTTCGGTCATTTTATAGGTCATTTTTTAAATATTTTCAGGTCATCAAAATCCGGGCCCTGCTCATTACCGAGCCTCTTGACTCTATCCTGAGCCAGAGGAACGCGGTCCATCCTCTTCCGCCCTATTCCTCTAAGATACATTTTAATAATGTTGCATGTAGATCCGCAGCTAGAAAACAAACATGTTTCCATGGCAACAATTGCACTGCAACAGAAGAACGGTGTTTTCGACTCGGTCCGTGCCGAGGTTTTATAGGCAAGACAGTGAGTCAGTCATTTGACATGGCTGGTGAGTTAGTGTTTTGGTTAGATAACCGCTGGGGTTCAGTTGTTGTGAGCTGTTGCTGTAGGAAACTGTTAGCTGAGACCAGGGACAGTTCCGGAACGCAGAGGAGAGAGAACGTCAGCAGTTGGAAGCCGTCACCGAGCAACAGACTTAGAAGACCTAGTGTGCCATATAGTGATTTATGAAGCGTGTAGCACAGTGAGAGCATAATTCGTACTTGTAGTCACGAGTTGTGAGAGTTCAATAAAACCGATTACCAATTCAAACCCCGTCTATAGACACTAAAATCGAGACAACATTATCCTCCCACCCATGTTTAAGCTTTCCTAATGGTTCTATTTTTGGCCTGTATCCCATGCATGCTACATGCTCTATCAATTTCGCTCTCTTTTACTTCATCATTCTAATTATATTTGACGAGGGGTAACGAAATAGCCCATAAGGATAAATAATTTCTGGTTTTTAGCTTTGCAACAGTTGGTTTATATTTGCAATTATAGACATGAACCTGCAATAAATGGAAATTAGTGCTGCAGTCTAGTATGCAAAGTAGTGAAGAAGTGATTACGAAAGGACTTGTACTCCACTGAATTTCTTGTTTCCACTCTCCTATTAAAACGTCTGTTACGAAGTGCAGGCCTACGCAACAGTGTACATTTCGGGTGAACTGCGCATGCCTGGAGCTTCCAGGAACGGCAGCGCTCGCTATTCACGTCGTTTCACTTTTTGTCCACATGCTCGTCAATATGATAATATCCGTAAAATTTATGTAAGTTGGCAGGCATTTTAATATCATGTCCTGCCACCTCGAAGGCTGTACCATTAAAGAAGACAACAAAGAATCAAAGGGGGTGCCGACAACGGGAAATTAAGGATTCAATTAAGCAAGATGCAGTAATTTTAGAGTCCATTCCGCCATTCTATGGCCTAAAGCCTAAAGCAGGAATGGATATTTCACCGCGCATTTAACCTGTGTCTCTCCTGTAACGGTTAAAATTTTAAGACGAAATGATTTCCCATGTAGACAGAATTTTTTAGTCCTCTAAACATTTTCTTCTACGGGATCTTAGTAGAAATCTATAAAATGCAATGCCGAGGTGACTATCATTGTTTGTCCGCTTGCTTTATCTCCGAAACTACTGAACAGATTCTGACAAAATACAGTATTGTAGGTATTGTACTACATTGTAGGATACGGGGCGAATTTAGTTTCAATTCATACATCTTAGTTTCCGGGTAGCTCAACTCGAACTATATCGGTTTTCTCAAAAATGTCCCGTCACAAGGAAGAATAATGACACATGATATTGTTGCGAGATAAAGTGACTATAGATTGGATTTGGACTGCTAATCGGATTTATTGAACTCGTAACTACAAGTAAGAATTATGCTCTCACTGTTCTACACATTTCATAAACCACTACAGGGCATAATAGGTCTTCTCAGTCGATTACAGTCTTAACTAACCGTTGCTTGGTAGCGGCTTTCAACGGAGGACATTCCCCTTCTTATGGATTCCCGAACTCTCCCCGGGCTCAGCTACCTGCTTCTCATAGCAGCAGTTCAGAATGACTGAAGCCTAGCGGTTTTCTAACTCACTAACTCACCAACCAACCAACCGCCTGCAACAGAGTCAGAGTCAGTCACTTTACGACTGATGGCTTATTGCCAATCAGTTCATCTTGGCGCCTAGCCTTTACGATTCACTACCAGCGATTTCTTTTGCACTGAACCCTTATGTAACATTGCCTCTGACGAGAGGATGGGTTTGCCTCCCATGACCAGACGGCGCCCTTGTCAAGTGTACGCATCGCACATATAGAAACGGCCTTTCTTGCAAAGCCACTACTTAGCAACGGCTGTAGTGTAGTTGCTTATTTCGAAATCTCTGTCTAGCAACGGGTACACATGCCGCAATGTAAAGCCCCATATAGAAGGTGACCTCGTAAACCTCGTGTTACGCAAAGGTTTGAGAGGAAGTGTGAATGGTGGTGAAACAGCAGAGTCACACGAATGCCGAGATAAATCTCGTCTCTTAGTGTATTTATAATTACCGATGACAGGACACACTCCTCAGTCAAACTACGTCTAAACGCCAACACCTTGAAATTTTTTATCTTTTCTTTTCAAAAAATCAAGAATCAGTTTCAATACATTGGCTTCATAAGAGAATGAAATGTCAGTCGTGTTGGATGCATCATGCATTCCTGGTAATTATTTTCCCTCGTTGGAGATCGTAAACTTGTGAATATGTCGGTAGGTGTCAGCAGCGTCGGGCCGCTCCCTGGGTGGTCCTGCTCTCATTACGCGGTCATTCAAGGCGATTAGTCGAAGCAAATTCGAGACCGGAGCAGGAGAGTGAACAGAGACTACAGGAGGGCAAGGAAAACATTTTATTGGGCTCTCGTGCCAACGGAGCATTCACAGTGGCAATATAAGCCCGATTTTCAGTCCAGCTCCATCTATACGTAGCAAATCTCACAACTCTCACATTTTTGCTGAATTTCGCCACTCACTACTGGGATATTTTATTGGGCTCGTTATAATTTGCACTTTGGGGGGGGGCGAAATTTGACTTCCTGGTCTTACAATCCGGCATCCCACTTAAATTACAAAACCTCTAGTACGGAATATTAACATTTATTTACACATATCCTATTGCTGGACCGTAGTCGGTACAGCGACTGGCTACGGGCTG
This sequence comes from Cryptotermes secundus, assembly GCF_002891405.2. NCBI lineage: Eukaryota > Metazoa > Arthropoda > Insecta > Blattodea > Kalotermitidae > Cryptotermes > Cryptotermes secundus. The sequence goes on from NW_019743681.1 coordinate 265,812, forward strand.
GATGATCGAGGGGTCAGAGTTCGAGTCCCAGTAGGACCAACAATATATTGTCACGTGTATGAGTGACTATAGACGGGATCTGGATTGGTAATTGGATTTATTGACCACTCACAGAACGTAACCTCAAGTAACTATAGCGTTATCAGTATAATTCACACACTCTACAGTTCACTACAGCACGCACTAAGCCTTGTCCGTCTGCCGTGTCTTCACCAGCCATTGTCTGGTAACGGTTTTCAACGCCGTAGATCCCTCAACTTCCGCACTCACGTCCTTACTGGCCTGCGACTCTCTCACAACTAACTAAAATTTAGACTTGTCCTGCTTATAACACGTTGGCACGGATCACACAGAAAATATCCCTTCTCGCACCCCTACAATTGTTGCGTAATGTAACCGCGGACGTGAGGTATTTCTATGTTGCGTGTGTACAAGCCATTACCTAGCAACGGGTCTACATGCTACAACTGACTCACAATGTTGGGGACAGGACGGAACCTCGTGGCACCCTTGCTCGTATATCCTTTGGTGTAGACATTTCACCTTCGACAGAGATTCTGAATTTTCTCTGAGAAAGAAAAGAGCCAATAAGCTTGATTAGACTGATCGAAAAATTTAATTCCGATAATTTATATATCAAGAAGGGGTCATGGTGTATCAGAGGCTTCTTCAAACCGCAGCCGTAGACATGTTGTTATTAACATTTAAGGTGACGTGGTCCATAAGCCTCACACATTGCAATGTCGTGCTATTACGGGCAGCGAAGCCAAACTGGTTTGCACTAACTAGCTCTCACTAAATGTTCTGCTTATAACATTTCGGCACGGGCAGCATAGAAAACACTGTCTTTCTGTTGCTGTTCAAATGTTACTTAGCGGACCGCACAGAAAACACCATTCCTCTGTTGTTTGTGGGTCGCTGCCTAACAACAGTCGCAGTACAGTCTCCTATCTGGAGATCGTCGCGTAGTAACGGGTACACATATATGTTCCAATTTCCTGACACTGATCCTTATTCTTCCATCCTACTCGTACGTATTTCTGCCTCAGCATACCTAAACCTCTTTCACAAATTTGGTTGTGTCACAACTCAATACGTGGCTTCTCTGACAGATAAGGGACAAATCTCCGGGTTATTGTCCATCCTTGCCTCCTATTTTCCACTATTTTCTTCCCCTGTTTTTACCTGTTCATGTTTACTATTGATCAATTGGTTTCTCTTCAGTATCAGAGAGTTCATAATTCCTTTATATGTTGTACAAACAATGCGTGTACTTAAAGCAGGCAGGCAACATGGCTGTCACGCGTCTCCAGCTCATTTTGCAGAGACAGTGATCCTCTTATGGTGAGGGGGGAGGGGGGTTGGAAAACCTGACGGGAAGAAATCACATGGGAGAATTAAGCGCAGATAAGAGTACGCTAAAGTGAACCTTAAACAATATGTGAATTCTATTGAAATGGCTCAGAATGGGATGCAATTACGGGCTGCTCTGAACATTGCAGTGATTTCTTCCATGGCCGGTACGAAATGTATTGACCAGCTGAGCAACTGTAATGGCTCTGATGCTTGGAATTACTTACTGATGTAGTTATAACGTCTAATATTCCACAGTACAAATGTTTTATGACAAGTTCACGAGCTTCGGTTTATGAAACTGCGAACGTAATAATTTCTGGGCTCCTGGACTGAAGCTGTCGGGGAAATTGGCAACGGGCTTACGGTGATAGGCAGCGTCATGCGTCAGCTTCATGTGAATGCGCCTTCAGGCAGCGTTTCCACGGTTCTGTGTTCATCGCGAGATCCTAACTCACTTCTGCCACGCCTCTCATATGAACCCAAAGCCTTTCGCAGACGTACTCAGGGGGCAAACAGGGATCAGAATCGGGAGGAGTCGCCCTAGTGCCTTCGCTCTCCGGCTGCAGTTATAAAACAGTGACACATAAGCATCTGTGAGACAACGAAAATCAATTAATGCTCCAGCTTACGCGATTTTTCTCTGACCCTTCCGGTGTATATTTAAATAAATACAATTGTCTCTGAAAAACACGGGCTGGACGACCGTGGGCTTGAAGTTCGAGTCCCGGTAGAGTCAAGAATTTTCTCTTTTCCACTTCGTCCAGACCGGCTCTGGGGTCCACCCAACCTATCCAATAGGTACCGGGGGTAAAGCGGCCGTGAAACTGACCATTCACCTCCAACTAGTGCCTAGGTCAAGAAAATGTGGATGTATACATCCACTCCCCCATACACTTTCGTGGCGTAGTGCTTAATTAGTTAGCACAGGAACAATTGCCTTTACCTCTGAAAAAGACAAATTAGGTGGATTTGAACACAGAATGCTGAAGACCGTGTTCTTACCGGAACTACCTAATTTCTACTGTTCACGTAATATTCGTAATAAGTCAATGAAGATTAGGCAAGCAAAATGTGTGTGATGTTGGAACTGTAACAAGAATTCTCAATACCGATACTCAGCATTCGTCTTTTTCTTGGCTAGCTGAGTGAGTGTCAAGGCGCGTCCACATTACTCGTGCTCGTGCTCGTCGGGAGACTCGTCTGGCTTTTACTTGTGCTCGTAAATCTTCATCCACACTACTTCAGTTGCTCGCCAGGCTTTGGCGCGTGAGGATCCGTATATTTACTCGTAGTGTGTATAGGCTGTAGTCGTATTTTAATTTATTGGCTATAGTTTTTAAATTAAAAATTTAAAATTTCATTGTTTTGTGAATTGTCATATCGTCCACATTATTCGCGAGCATAGCGAGTCGCAAGAGCACGAGCACGAGTAATGTGGACGCGCCTTTAGACTTTCTGCGAAGGCTCTACTATTTTTTCTTATTGCTAGTGGGGTGGGACTAAGTCCCTCGTACTGCGGCCACTTCTGGCCTACTGTACCAGTCCCAGATGATAGGTGAGGGTGATTGTGGAGCAATTGGTGGAATGAAGATTGGAAGGGGAAACCGAAGTACTCGGAGAAAACCTGCCCCAGCGCCACTTTGTCCACCACAAATCCTACCTGACCAGACTCTGGATCGAACCCAGGCCGCAGCAGTGAAGGCTCTACTATGTCAGTACTTCATTTCCTTTACTAAAAGTGGGAGTATAGCAACAGAGGAAGTTCCCATGGAAGTTGGGCCCACTGGTTAAGAAACAAGAGTACAACTTGACTAGAGATTCAGGTAAAAGTAATTGCCACAAACGTTTATGATACAGAGACCTACCGACATTCAAGCAGGTAGGAAGAAGAGTTCTCGTCTGGCTTATACTTCGGCCCCTAAAAACGGAGGCGACATGTGCCTCCGAAACGTCTGTTAATTTTCAACGGACTACATGGCCTTTTGTCCCAGAACATAGAAGACCTCATAACCACCGCTGTGAGAACTCTGCGTTTCTAATGTATTATTCACTTAACATTTTACAGTGCCCGCTGAAGCTACGCAACAGAGGAAGTGTCTTTAAATAAAAAAATAACCTTTTCTCCGCATATCAGTCGGATTCTAGGACTAGTTGTTTCACATCAATATGCAACGCTTTTAGTTTCTTCATCTCAGTGACATGTGTTCGAACCCAGTATAGACAAAAGAGCTGGGATAGCGATTGGCTATGGAGTGGACGGCCGAGGGGTCGGAGTTTGAGTCCCGGTAGGAGCAAGATATTTCTTCCCTCCGTGTCGTCCAGACCGGCTCTGGGGCCCACCCAGCCTCTTATCCAATGAGTACTGGGAGCTCTATCCCCGAGGGTAAAGCGGCCGGGCCGTCAAGCTGACCACTGACCACCAACTAATGGCGAAGTCAAGAATACGTGGATCTACGCATGCGCCCCTCCATACGTCTTCATGGCGAGTGCTTAATTTAGTTTGGCACAGGGACAACTATTTTTATCTTTTACCCAGCACAGATTTAATTCCATCCAAGTTGCTGAAGTCCCTTTCGTTTGAGTCCCACCGCTATCCGCAGGGCCTAGTGGCTACTGGTGCATCTGCTTTCGTCCACAGAGGATTACAATTGCAACGTGCGGCATGTTGCCTCCTTCTTCCCCTGGACACTATAGGCCTACCTGGCATACTCTGAACCCGTGAATCTTTCTTTTTCAAACAATACTTTCCTTCTAGAAGTTTGTGACGATGGTACATCAGTACAAATATTAGGTTTCTGGACATTATCCACCGTCCTGTCTTTATCTAAAAATACCGTCCTGTTTATTTTTCAAAACCGTTTTGGAGACGGGATTCTGTCTGCCTCTTCAGGTAAAACCCACTCAGTTGGGCTGGCTCTATCGAGTGGGCACAACAGAGAAGTATTCTACCTGAGGACGGAGACAGAATCCAGTTTGCGATACACAGAAACAAAACGATGGATAACGCTCAAGTAGTCAGTAATTGTGTTGGTGTACCAGCGTTACAAACTTTTGGATAGTTTGGAAATATTGTTCTGTTCGGGTTTATGAGTGCGCCGGTGAAATATTTCGCATGGAACGTTTCTTGTCTTTTAACTACACAAATCTCGGTTAGTATAAATATACAAAAAACGACTTTGTTTAACTTCTATACGATAAATTCCACGTCTTCAAAGAATTTAATGGGATTTCAAAAAAAAGACAACAATGATTCTGTTCCTTCGGTTATTATAGCGAGTGTCACGTAACTTCGAACAAGGCCAAGAGTAACCTTGAATGCGCAGAAGAAAAATTTCAGGCAAGAGGGTGGAGGGTGTGAGAAGTGACAGGCTGCCAGTGGAAGAACGAGTGTTAAGAAACTCCTCCCACCACAAGCTATGCGCGGATTTGACTAGGAATGCGGGGCCTTATTCGAAGTTACGTGACACTGCCTATAAGAGTCGCCTGTGGGCTGTGAACTTTGCCCGTACCCATTACCATAGGTCTACATGCATTGCATTGCGACGTTTACTTAAGTACCAACACATGAACGTAATTCTTGTTCACTATGTACTTCCTCCAACCATCCGGTTGGTTTCATAGCCAACAAACTTTCGAATACTGGTGATTTCACTCTTAAAGTAGAAAATCCGGCAACAACTAACTATATATTTCTATGTGTCATAAATCATAAATGTAATGGCATTTGTTCGGAGTTCACTAGTTGGTTTCGTTGTCTGAGTAAGCACATTTTTTCTAGAAACACAGTTACTGTGATGTACCAAATTAGCGGAAGCTGTTAGGGTCAGCAAGATATGCCCTGTCATTTACCTTCCCATTTACCGTCCCAACTGCGATATGGGGCCGTTGGTACAGCATCTGACAAAATTTTATTGATGTTCAGTCTTTGCACCAAGCAAGATTAGTGTTGGTATCCCCATTCTTCTAGCCACACCTCTCCTGAGCATATGAAGTTGGACATATGTACCTTAATGTCGACTGGCTACGGGGATGGACGACTGAGGGGTCGGAGTTCGAGTCCCGGTAGGGCCAAGAATTTTCTCTTCTCCAAGCTGTCCAGAGCGGCTCTGGGGTTCACCCGACCTCCTATCCAATGGGTACCGGGGCTCTTTCTTCGGGGGTAAAGTGGCAGGGGCTTGAAGCTGACCTCTCACCTCCAACTAGTGCCGAGATCATAAAAAATATGGATCTATACATCCTTTTCCCCATACGCCTTCATACGTAGTGTTTAATTAGTTAAGCAGATGGAGAACTTTTATATATTCTAATGTTGCTACACCATCCCCTGTTCAGGCCGACCTAGTTTCTTCAATCAAAGCCCTTGTGACGGCACAGGGTGTCAAAAAAATTTTCGGTACAGATATTTTAAGTTTCGAATTTAATTCAATATAGGCCTATTTTTATATAAAACTCGATTTCAGAATTTGAAATTTCAAAACGAAATCTTTAAATAATACTTCTTCAAAAATACCTAGTCTCAATAATTCGGAAATTTCTAGAAACAATATTACGTTTATATTGAATGAGTGAACTTGAGAGAATTAGTGTATGCCTTAAGCAGTGCTGCTTTCTAGAGGAAACATTTTCGGTAAGGACTGTCTATAAAACAAACTTCGTAAAAAACGTAATCTTTTTCTTCAGCTGGAAACAGATCGTTAAAGTGGCCTATGTACAGTTCATCACATAAAAAAAAGACGAAACAAGAGAAGGAAAAACATTTATTTGTGCATTCGTAACTTGACAATTCTAATATCCGGTGATGAAGGGTTTTATCGAACTGAAACAAATCCGACACTTAAAGAAGCTCTATAAGATTCAGCAATAGCTTTCGATATTACTACAGAACGTCCATCTTTTCCCTTGTTTAATCTGCAACATTCAAACAACAGGACAGAACCTCTCAAATTAACAGTTCTCATCTCTTGCCAAAGTTCCAGAGACATTCGTCCATCCAGTCAGATCTACTGCACCGAGTCACGCAATCAGTGAATGAGCATTCTAGCAAGAATGGAAGTTTCTTTTCGGCAAAGGTTGAGATTTCAATGCCGACTGAAATATAGGTACATTTCACTGTCGTTTGGTGGTCCTATCTGTAACTGCCAGAAACTCTTGTCTGCTACAAGGCGACAAAATGGCAAGCCATAGGCTTATATAAATGAGACGCAATTATCCAGCTTCGGGAGCCCCACACAGCCATCTGAGTGCTACTCGGAGCGCTACTCTACGCACGCATATGTATATATATACAGTAAAACTTGGTTATAGCAACATCGGTTTCTGCGACACCTTGTCTATTGCGTCAAATATTCAATGGTACGAACTAATTCCTCATAAAGCAACTGTTTTTATACCTTGCTTAGTACGACATGCACAAATGCATCAACCTCGTATGTAACGTCATTTTCATTCCTGAATTTCTCTGATATGGACATTGAACGTAATTTAGAAAGTGTATATTGGGAAAGTAACAGGAAACAGATGAAGATAACTGATTACTGTACTCGTATCTAGGTACAGTAAGGCACAA
>NW_019743681.1:273937-279761 GCF_002891405.2 Cryptotermes secundus
GTTTGATGTTACGTACATTATTAACTTTACAGAAACCACATATTCCTGCCAGTTTTAATATGTATTTTGTAATCAAGAAGTGTGTAACACCGGTCAAATTTTGACACTTCTCTGGCCATTATCTCCGTAACCGTTCAACTTTGGACATAGGTGTTTTGGGTTATATCGGCATACTTTAACATAAGGAACACCCTCCCGAATTTTGGTCCATTCCTCCTGGGACATCCTGTACATATCCAGCTTCGGGGGGCCCACACAGCCATCTGAATGCTGCTTGGAGCGTTACTCTACGCACGCATATACTGTTTTGTAAAGCTGGGAAACAAACTTCAATCACATATTTTTAAACAATAACTTTTGCATTTTGCCCTACTAAATGTTCCATTTAATTCGGTTTATTTAGTTGGTATTTATTTCTTTCGATAACAGTTTCATGCTCTATTATGTCAGTTCCACTGTAGAATATTTATTAACAAACTTGATTTTATATTTATACTGGACTTCACGTTCGTTTCGCCTTCCGCCCCCCTCCGTTTTCGTTAACCCGACCACCTGCCCGTCACGTTGTCAGAAAGTAGGAACCTTTTCCATCACCTATTCTTAACAGACTTTCGTAAGAAACCGCTAGGTCCTACAAGTAATTCGACTTAAAAACTATCACATGGTTTTCTTTCCTTCATTTACCTGATCGTCATTGTCATCATATCCACATCTTTCTAATATCTCCACAGAACATGTTTACTTCCTGATGGCCAAAAAAGCATCTTCTTGACAGTCGCCCATTTCTTCTCCAGGGGGGGATATAATTTAACGCTTCCCATGCAATTCAATTGCTGTCCATTGTACAGAGCAACCTTGGACATGGTGCTACATGGCATTGCTTCAGGCGCAATGATGTTTTTATCGTCTAAAACACAACATTTTCAATAACAGCTTCAGTTTTTTCACTGTGGCCACACTGGCTTCTTTAGGCTTATATTTAAAAGGCTGTAAAGAATGTTTAGGGAGTTTATTCTGTCTCCATCTTAATATGATTACCATTCATTGTTCTGATTTTCTTCCGGTAAGGAGAACTAGTCCGCCGGTCACGGTAGCCGAGCGGTCTAAGGTATGCACTGTCTTCGCTCGCTTGGAAACCGGGATCGTGGGTTCGAATCCCACTCAGGGCATGAATGTTTAGTTTGTGTGTGTTCTTCTGTGTTTGTGTACAGGTAGAGGCCTTGCGACGAGCTGATCACCCGCCCAAGGAGTCCTACCGAATGTGTAAGATCTAGAAAGACCGAAGTGAACGGAGAAGTTCATGGAGGTAGGCCTAGGCCCACTGGGGCTGTAGTGACAAGGAAAAAAAAAAAGGATAACTAGTCCAGAAGTGAGATCATGCGGAAAGGCGGCAGCACCAGCACCAAAGCACACTTTCTGGAACATGGCCTCACAGCGAGGATACAAATGCGATGTAAACAAAAGTTCACAGACTGCTAAACCGTACGGCAAATTCGTCATGGCTTTCATTGTTACATTTAGTTTCATTCTCTTTAGGCTATTACTGATAGTGTTCTGGATAGATCACGGGACCATTCGAGTATTCATCTTTCATGCAGATAAATATCTAGTTAGTTAGTTAGTTAGTTATTGGAGAGGGTGGGTTTCCCCATGCACTTAGACCTGTATTGGTCCATTGTGCTTCCCTCTATGATTTCTACCAGTCTCTATATCCTACCGGTACTGGTGCTTACCATCAGTCCCGCCCAGCCAGCGAAACCGGCTCTACTAGCTGAGAGGTATCTATAATGCTTCCCCCATCTACCAGAGGTATTAGAGACTGCTGTTGGGCGGGAAACGTCCGTAATCTGGCTCAGTGACCTCCTTTGGATATATGAGGTTCTCTTACGTGCCGTAAAGCTACGACACGGGACCCACGGCTTAACGTCCCTCCCTGAGGACTTGTTCCCTGAATTTTTCCGCCCTTAGAAATTCGACGACCTCCGCCGGGTATTTGAACCCGCGTACTACGAGTCATGAGGTGGTAACGTTACCTCTAGACTACGGAGGCCGCTAGATAAATATCTAAGTAGAATGTTGTTTTCTGGAACGTGAAGCCGACGTTTAGGAGGAACTTATCACCTCCATCTTCAGGATAGAAAAATCACAAGCGTGAGTAGATGGCTAGCAGTCTCCTCGCGGATTTTTCTACCTTCAAGACGGAGGAGATAAGTTCCTCCAAAACGTCGGTTCTCAGAAGATCTACACAGCGCCACAACCCTGAAGACAGCATTCTTCATAGTTACCGCTGTGAAACCTCAAATCCTACAAATATCTGTGACCTGGAATTCAAACGTAACTTGGATCGCGGTAAAGGAACAATGAAACATTACTTATGGGGCACGCTGTACATTCGTCAATGATTAAACAGTTCACATGCTATGCTTTAGAAAAGAAAAAGGTGAAGTTGTCCTTGTGCTTAACTAATTAAGCACTACGCCATGGAGGCGTATGGGGGAGTGGATGTACCGATCCATATTTTCTTGACCTCGGCACTACCTGGAGGTGAGTGGTCAGTTTCACGGCCCGGCCGCTTTACCCCCGGTACCTATTGGATAGATTGGGTGGACCCCAGAGCCGGTCTGGACAATGTGGAAAAGATAAAATTCTTGACCCTACCGGGACTCGAACTTCACCCCCAGGGCCTTCCAGCCCGTGCTTTTAAGAGACAGTTGTATTTAAATATACAGCGGAGGGGGTCAAAGAAAAACTGCATAACCTCGAGCATTAATTGATATGCCTTGTGTCGCATATGATTACGCAGCACTGTTCTATATTCTGCAATAGAACAATTCTTAAAATAAAAATTATAATCTAAACAAAACATTTTAAAGGAATAAATTTCCGTAACCTTCTGGATCCTTATATTTTTACGGAAATGTAGCTTTCGCATTTTTAACTCTTATGAAAGCGACTACCCATCACGTAAATCAATGACTGCAAGTCTTTCTGTACTATTCGTACCCTTGCATTACAAGAAAACAGAGGCTCCTTGAAATGACCAATTCAACTCGATGTATGTGCCACTAGACAACTCGGTTATGGGCTCCTGGTCCTCCTGCTTAATTATATTGCAGTAACAAAACCATTTCTCAGTCTTAGAGGTTATGATTAAGCAACTTAACCATCCATCAATCAGACTGAAAGGAAATAAAGTAAACATTACCATCCATCTTACAGAAACGACAGAGAGAGTCAGAGTGACAAGACGTGCTGCACAGAATGTCACGATATCACACTTCACAATCTGTCACGAGGTCCATACGCCCCGGGGAAAGGACGCCTTGTTTCAGAGACCCCATTGTTCAACAGGAACTGTATAAACAATGGAATAGCGTTCTAGACTCTAGATAATGTAGTAGAGTGTTATTTCGGTTTGATACCTTCTTCCGGATTTCGAATCGGCTATCGTCACAATGAGAAAAAGAACAGCTAACTTAGCGGTGTGTCAAATCGCTCAGCTGTCTTTGTTGTTGCGAATATTATCTGTAGATGAAATGAGAACTGTTTTCAGAAAATATAACTCCGAAGTACCGTCATTTTATTCTGTGGCTGAAACAGTGGATATCTGTGCTTTTCTTATAACGTCAATATAGGGTCCTCTAGGAGCCGGGATAGCTCAGTCGGTATAGCGACTGGCTACGGACTGGACGGCGGAGGTGTCGAGGTTAGAGTCCCGGTAAGGTCAAGAATTGTCTCTTCTCCAAGTCGTCCAGACCGGCTCTGGGGTCCAGCCAACCTCCTACCCAATGGGTACGGGGGCTCTTTCCCCAGGAGTAAAGCGGCCGGGGCGTAAAGCTGACCGCTTACCTTCAGCTATTGCCGAGTTCAAGAAAATGTGGATCTATACATCCACTCCCCCATACACCTTCACGGCGCAGAGCTTAATTGGGTAAGCACAGGGACAACTTTACCTTCAATAAATATGTCTGTGGTCTGCGACTCAACGACCATATTACCACCACCAAAAATGTATACGATATTCTTAGGCTTAAGCGCTTTTGACAGCGGCTGGGCATGAAACGTACACGTCATTCACGTATTTCCTCAAGGATTCCTCGTATTTCTGAACGTGCGTCGGACGCTCTGTTCACAAAAGCAGCTAGGCTGCAGTTTGTGGCACACAGGATGAGAAAGACAATAACAATAGCCTAGGTTCCTTAGTAATCTTCAACAGCTGCTTGATCACTGTCCAGTAACAGAAAGTCTGCAACAAGTCCGTGTTCGGTGACCACATTAAACTGTATGAAGTGTTCCATGGACAGCAGATGTTCTACCTCGTATGAGGCACCCTAATTCTTGTACATCCGGCTGTCGCGTGTTTCCTAGGCAACGCAACAAGAAAATTTACGCGGGTCTCGGACTTGGACGGATACGTTTATTGGACGATCACTCCTTACACTCACAAATACAACTGTCCACACTTATAACGTCTTCAGGCGTTTCCTCTCCAGTGTTATACACTCTCGCACCGCTAGTCTCGGTGAAGCGTCTTCTGCTCTGCTCGGAGTCCAACTGTCCTTAGCTCTCGTCGGATATGAACTGTTATATCCTGCACTCGGACTGAATTGGGAATATCTTGTCGAAGGGTTTCGTTTCGCCCGCTGCTACGCAACGAATATCTTGTTGCCGCGGGAACATATTTCGTTACAAATAACGGTGGAAACTCCACTATTAGACTTTCATCTCCGGGACATTTTCCTAGGCATTTCTAGCCGTTGACTAGTGATGGACGTTCTATCGTCCGACCTTCCTGGCGGCACGTCACACGGCACTGTTTTATGGTCCACTTGCAATAAGGTATTGCCAGTGGTTCGTTTTCGGCGATAAGAAAAATGGCAGAATATAATTGCCACTAACGTAAGCACAGGCATGGTGACCTGAAAACATCTTGAGATCACTGCTCCATTCACGTCACACTTTTCTTGCTAAGATTTTAGTTGGTTCCTGCACGGTTTCTACTGCAGATGCATTCACGGTAAAAATATTATACTACTGAAAACTTCATTACATATACGCTTCACATAAATTAGCAAAGAATGTTTCCACGCTCAGTTTAGTGAAACTTACTACTCTGACTATGGTTGTAGCTGGTACAATGTGTTTTTCCTTTTACGGAATGCGGACGACCAGCCAGAAGAAGAATGCTGCTTGTCACATCAATCAGAAGGAATGATCACATTACTTTTGGCAGAATACTTATGAGCTAGATTTCTCACATCTGTCAAAGGTTTGAAGTAGCTACTTTGTAATTCTCGACATTCGAGTCCTCTGCATTGGAGAGTATTTGAAGCGATCTTTCATGCCTGACATTTCATAAGAAGGGCTACTCTGGTTCTGAAATACAAGGTGTGAAACATTCAAAACTCTACTGTACAAGAGGGATTACACGTCATTTCCTTGTAGCCTGATAAATTAGTACCAAAAACTGAATATAAATTAAAGAAGAAAAAAAACTGCAAAGAAAATCAGTGGTGTACATCGCATATACTTTAATTCTCATGTGCGCAACGAAAGACAAAATCTGTACAAGTATCAAACTTGTATCCAATCTTTCATTCAAATCATTACAAATTTGCGTAACTGAACACTAGGCAGACGGTTAGTTTTATCAGAAACTTTTTTTCGTCATTTCCGTATATTCCAGCTGAGAGTAGCTTTCTATTTTAGGGTCAAGTCTATGTATCTTTGTAGAAACAAGAGTTACTTTGAAGAATGCCGTCTTCTGGGATATGGCGCCGTGTAGATTCGCGAGCGAGGAACCAGCGTGAGTAGGTAGCTGCTC
>NW_019743681.1:279766-281199 GCF_002891405.2 Cryptotermes secundus
CTCGCTCGCGGATTTTTCTACCCTGCAGATGGAGGCGATACGTTCCTCAGAAACGTCGGTTCACACACGATCTTCACGGCGCCACATTCCAGAAGATGGCATTCATCATAGTCACCACTCTGAAATCCTCAAATCTTACAAGAGTTACTTTGTTGTCTGAGGGACTGACTGTACGTCTCCAATAAGAGACTATGAGGCTGGCTGGAGATTTCGCCTCCCTTATTGGCAACTTGGAGGTGACATGTTCACAGTGGCGACTCACGGCTCGGTTCGCAGTTTACTGCTACAGAAGTCAAGCGGCCACCAAACCAAATGATATCAGTGCAGACTTTACCCACTCTGGCTCTAATTATTTCTTGTAAGATTTGAGGCTTTCACGGCGGTGACTATGAAGAAAGCAGTCTTCTGGGATTTGGCACCGTGTATATGTGGNATTGCAGATTTATATATTTTTTCCACCCTGAAGATGGAGGCGATACGTTCCTCCGAAACGTCGGTTAACACCACATATACACGGTGCCAAATCCCAGAAGACTGCTTTCTTCATAATTATTTCTTAATGCATTTTGTGAAACTTTGTTGCATATCGATGTTGTCTCGACTCTTAGAGTTCACACAGTGTCGAATGAAATGAAAATATATTTATGAATGAAAGCAGTTATTGGTTTGCATATGCAGAGGAGCACCATGCAAGGAAACCTCATGATGTCTCACTTCCGGTTCAAAACTCTAAACCGGAACTTCCACAATAAGACGCAGAGCTGCTCATCAGTGCAAAAGGTAAAGGTACGTTAAAGTTTTCCCTGTGAACGGAGTTCATGGAGGTAGGCCTAGGCCCACTGGGGCTGTAGCGCCAAGAAAAAAAAAAGTTTTCCCTATACTTAACTACCGTATTTACGCATGTATAGGCCGCGTGCGTGTATAGGCCGCAGCACAATTTTCAGACAGAAATTATAGAAAAAATAATTTTCTTGGAATATTATTTCAGGAGTAGAAATTATTCCGAAATTTGGCAACGTTTAACATTCCTAAGTTCGCAACTAGCGAAAATAACGGTACCGCTCGGAACAACTGCATTGCGGGGGAGAGTTATAACCTCTTCGCCTTTACTTGACTTGCCTGGTTAGTTCTGAGTGAAACATGGGTCGAGTAAGAGCAGGTTATACGTCTAAATTTAAACTTCAAGTGGTGCGTTACGCACAAGAACACGGAAATCGAGCAGCAGAGAGAAAATTCGACGTTGACGAAAGAAATGTGCGAAAATGGATACTAACGAAAGATGCCCTTGGAAAAACGTCACAAAATCGACAATCTTTCCGCGGAAAGAAAGCTAAATTTCCAGAACTTGAAAATAAACTTTTGCGATACGAGCGTAATACACGGGCGGATGGATTTTCAGTGTCTGTGGAAATGATTCAATTTGAAGGCCTCAA